>NW_010137959.1:17901-59239 GCF_000699245.1 Pterocles gutturalis
AAGAGTGAGTTATTGTTTACAAAATATGATCTAGTGATTGGAGAAAATAACTGAAGAAAAAAGAGATCTTTTTCATCTATAAGATGTGTTATTCAAAAGCTTTTATCTTATTTTGCGTAAGTTTGAAGGATTTTCCAAGGTGCCTTAAAACCCGTCTGAGTCTTTCTGTCAGGCTTTGAATTAGATCTCTGACAAGATACATAAACTGCCTTGTATCCAAGGTCAGTAGTACAAATCAGCTTTTATATGGGCATAAGTAAGAAAACATCAGAAATCTAGTTGCACACAAAAGCAATGGCCTCTGCAGGAGTTTCCTCAGCTTTACACATTGGTTGTGACTTCCTGGATTAATTTCATAGAGTGTGTGTATACATATATGTATGTACATGTATAAATATACGTATTCTATGTCAGAAATACTGACCTTAAAGGCATTCTAAAAGACACACATTGATGTTAATTCACAAACAGCCCAAAATCTGAGTTTCACAAAATACCAGGAGTCATATTCAACCGCTGGGAAAAGCCCTTTTCAATTGATGGCATTCAACGAAAGGTGACCAGTTCTATCCAAATGCAAATACAGTTACTACAGGTCGGCACTGATGTGGCTGGCAGCAGAATAGCATCTTTGGTGTAAATTACCCTTTGTAGAATCAAACATGTATGCATAGCAGGAGAAAGGAAAAAAAAAAAAAAAAAGATAACATTTTGGGAAGCCAAAAGGATGAAATTTTCTGTTAAACATGACAAGTTAAAAAATTCATAAATTGGATTTTCTTTCCTATACAGCTGTTCTGTGTCTTATATTTGCTTGGTAGAACTTTCAAGGGCAAAGTGATTTCTGAAAGCCAGAATAACATCAGAATATACTGCACTGTGTGAGTTTACACTTTTGTAAATGATTGCTTAAAAGGAAAATATTCAGATAGTAATAAGATGTTCTGAGGGATTAGTTGTACTAATGAATAGAATACATTAATTAATCTTTCATAAGTACAAAAATCTTCTCTTACTTTTTGCTACAAAAAAGTAGTCTCACAAGTCCCTGCACTTGTGATCATTTGGGAAAAAAAGCGTTTTCTACAGTACTTTAAAGCTCTCTGCTGAAGATTAGTACTTGATCCCAAATACACTGAGGATAGGGTCATGTTCATATCACCTCCAATATATCATGTACAGCAGTGGTTAAATGGTGAATTATGTGTCAGTCACAGCACATTGATCAGGACTTCAGTTCAGTGGTTCCGCGTACCCTTAGCAGCTCCAGCAAACAAAATGTCATCAGGAAATCTGCAGTGCTATGCAATGAAGATCAAGAAAAAGACCACACAGTATACAAACTAATTCAAGAGCTAAAGCAGTAATTTCTTATGTTGCTTCTTCTGGAACTGTTTTGTTAGACATGGTGCCCGCATGTGTTATTGCAATAAATAATGGAGACTGTGCAACCCACAATGTAAGTGGACTCCTTAAAACTTCTCATAAATGATTCCTGGTGGTTAAACTACATGTTAAGGAGAAAATATAAAATATGGAGTCATTTTACTCATTCTGTGAAAGTCACTATGTTTTTTTACTCCTTTAAACAAACATTTTGAATTATTAGAAGGCTTGAATGTGAGAAATCTTTGGGGGAATGAAATATCATTGAGTTATGTTGGCAGTCATGTAATGGACAATGCCATTCTCAACATGTGGGACCTTTGTTACCACTTCTATTTTTTATTACCCTTCTTTAATCTGTGTTTGCCATTTATTATGTGATACCTATAGTCACTCAGGACAGAGAAACAGAAAGCATGACCATTCCAAAGACAAGCCTACTTTATGGTAGTATACAAGCCAGATTTCAGTATTTCTTGATTCTCCAGTTCAGGGGTGAAAATAAAAACCTGTATTTTCACCATACATTAACATACATGCATACATATTCCCTGACATAAAGTAGTTAAACATCCTTGATAGCTTACAAATTGCCTCTCCTTTCTGCCAAGGTGTATTTTCCTCATAAAGATGCTTTACACCTTCACTTTGGCTGTAAGGAGAAATACTTTAGGAACACCTTTCAGAATATATTTAGATAGACTGTGTTTTATCATCCTAACAATATGTAGTGTTGAGTAAAGTCATTATCCTCCACTTGGATTTTTTTAATCTGGAGTGTCCAAGATTATATCCATGTAAAATGATAGCCCTATAGTTGTTGCATACATCTAAATATTGGAATATTGGTCTTTTCCAAAGCTATTTGAAGTTAAAAAGGACCTCCATGACCAAATTATCACATATTAGATCTTGAAGATTTGAACTTTTTTTTTTTTTTAATTCAGCGGAGAATTCAGTATGACTTAGGTCATTTGTTATCAACAGAGAAGGAGGAATTGACCTTTCCAAGGGGGTAAAATACATAATTAGGAGTCATCACTTTGGCAAAGTCTTTAATGTTGCTTTTAAATGGTATACATTATGTCTTAAATCCTATGTGCTTAAATGCAATGAACAGCTCTTAAAAACAGAGAAAAATGTGACAAACAGAAAAAGTGTCTATCTGTGCCAAGGCACAGACAAGATCATCTATCACTAGTACAGTCTTAACAGCTAAGAGATCACTGAGCTGTCAAAGAACAAAATAGTGGCACCTGTCCTGAACAGCTTATAGTCTACACATGAAAGACAACTTAGGGAGACAGACACTGTTAATGTAATAGGCAGGTATTTTTAAAGAGCAGTAGCTTAAACATGTTAAAGTGATAAAGGCATCACAAGAAATGAGAATACTCAAGAATGGATTAGAAGGAAACAACTGGCTCTAGGTATCCTTGCTTGAGCAGGAAGGTTGGACCAGGTGACTTCCAAGAGGTCCTTTCCAGCCTCACCTGTTCTGTGAAACTGTGAAAAAGAGGAGGGATTTTTCCAGCGTTTTTTCCAGCATGTGTTGCAGCATGGGAGAAATAATACATTTTGTTATTTTTCTTTCACTGATACCTAAGAAAATTCTTATCTGTGGGAAAATTTTAATTGAGCTGCTCCTTTCCAGTCCTTTTCTCTTTTTCTTTTTATCTAAGAAGTGATAGGATATTTATGGTCTTCCAATGAAACTCACTCCTGAGATAATTTCAGCCCAGCTGGGATCATTCTGAAATGGAGAGCAAGTGGAGCAGGAGAGAACACCCAGTCTGGCAAGGTCTTGGGTGTTAAAAAAAAGAAAGGCAGGAAGGAGAAGAAACTGGAAATGATGCAGTAAGTCAGGGCAAACTTTGAAGGAGGAAGAAAGGAAGATGGCATGAAATGGAGAGATTCAGGAGTGTGGCAGCCACAAATACCACAGAACACAGAAATTTTGAGATTCCGTGAAGAGACCTCAAAAGGGATACCGGGAGATTGACTAGATCACCCCTGCAGGTCAGAGCAAAGGCAGCTAGAGTAGGTTGCTCTGTATCTTTTCCAGTTGGGTTCTGAGTATCTTTACAGCCTTGCTGGGCAACCTGTTCCAGTGTTTGACCACTCTCAGAGTAAAGAAGAGTAAAGAAGTTTTTTCTTGTATTTAAGTCTAACCTCCTGTATTTCAGTTTGTGCCTGTTGTGACTTGCCATGTCACTGGGCATCTCTGAAAAGAGTTTCTGGCTCTGTCTTTTTTACTCCCTGCCCCTGACTCCATCAGGTATTTATACAGATTGATAAGATCTCCCTGAGTCTTTCCTGCTCCAGGCTGAACAGTCCCATCTCTCTCAGCCTCCCCTCATACAACAGGTGCTCCAGTCCCTCAATCACCTTTGTGGACCTTTACTGAACTTGCTTCAGTATGTCCATGTCTCTCATATACTGGGGACCCCAGAATTGGACCCAAAACTGCAGTTGTCTCACCAGTGGTGAGTCAATGGGAAGGATCACCTTCCTCCACCTGCTGACAACAGTCTTGCTAATGCAGCCCAGGATGCCATTGGCCTTCTTTGCTGCAAGGGCATGCTGCTGGCTTATATTTAAAGTGGTATCCACCAGGACCCCAGGTCCTTCTCCGCAAAGCTGCTTCCAGACAGTCAGCCCCCAGCCCAGACTGGTGCATGGGGTTATTGCTGCCCATTTGCAGGATTTTACGTTTCTGTTTGTTGAACTTAAGGGACTCCTGTTGTCCCATTTCTCCAGCCTGTCTAGATCCCTCTGAATGGCAATGCACCCATCTGGTCTACCAGGCACTCTTCCCAGTTTTTTATCATCATCAGACTTGCTGAGGGTGCACTCTAGTCCATCATCTGGCTCCTTAATGAAGACTTTAAACGATAATGGTACCAATATCAATTCCTGGAGCCTAGTGACTAGCCTCCAGCTTTGTGCTGCTGACCACAACCATTTGAGCCTGGCAGTTCATACAGCATTTTTTCTATTATCCTTTGTGTCTTTTTGTAAAAATAAGAATAAAGAAACTGTAAAAAAAATATGAGACAAAGTTCAAAGAAAAGAACTAAAATGGAAATGAGTAAGACTTATCCAAATCTCTAAGTTCTGCTAATGCATGGCTTTAATAGATTTGCACTAGTTTCCCATCAGGCAAATCACACTGAATTTATGTAATATGCATTACTTACAAAATGTATTTTACATGCAATTAAAGTAAAAAAAAAAATAATCTTTGATGGGACTTGATTGAAGTACAAAACTCTTTCTTTTGCATTTTAAATTGTTTCTTTATGTCTTTCTCTTGAAATACGTGACAAATTCAGAGTTTTTATTTCATAGCTGTTTTATTATTTGTAAGTGTACTTCATGCCCTGTGTGTTGTGCCTTTTCTAATAATTCTGCAGTGTGTTTTGTCACCCTTGCAACCTTTAACTGTGCTTCTGTGGGATGACTCAACAGTCTACAGATACTGAGAGGAAAAGCTAATGCAGATCTGTTGCCTTAACATCAGCTTACACTGGAGCTGAAGTTGGTCTGTAGATAATGGAGGGAGTGGCAATAATGTGTTGCACAACATGCAGTGTGTCTTATGCCATTACTGAGATGGAGAACTCAGCTTCAAATGCAAATGTTTTAACAGAATGAAATCTACTGGACTGATTAGAGTGTTCATGGTTTTATTGAATGTATGAAGGAGAGAAGGCCAGAGGTTATTAAACATAGTATTCATTGAGAGACTAGGTAGAATATCATTGACCAACTATAGACATACATTTTGATACTAATTGCACTGGCTTCTCCTAAGTGTGAGAGAAAATCATATCAATGAAGTCTAGGGCACAATTCGTCTTATTCTAAAGTAAACATCTATAAAACATAATTTGAATGGTGAAGACCTGAGGAAAAGTATGAAAAATGCCTGTGGTGACGAGGTCAGATAAACTGCTATGCTGATGCCTAAGGTTAGCTGAGACAAATTCAAGCCTCAGTGACCAAATTGCCCTCTCCTTCAATGTGTACAATTTTTTCCACAAGTTTTGATTCTTTTTAACTGAATCATGAATTGCTCTGTAAGAATTTGATGCTCAGTGTTCAAAATCTGAGTTGTGTTAATTAATTTTCAATGGTCATGTAACACATGATTTGTTAAAAAACATTTGTTTGCCAAGGGGAAATTTTAATATGCTCTTAAATAGCTTTTAGATTTCCCACTGTTGAGAAGAGAGTTTCTCGATGGGTTTTTTGTTTGTTTTTTTTTTTTTTTTTAAAAAAAAACAAACCTGTTTCTCATCTAATTTTTTAGACATGGAAAGAAAAGTATTGCCTAATAAATTGATTTAAACTGGAAGAGGGCAGATTTAGACTAGATATTACAAAGAAATTCTTTACTGAGAGGGTGGTGAGCCACTGGAACAGGTTGCCCAGGGAAGCTGTGGATGCCCCATTGCTGGAGGTGTTCAAGGCCAGGCTGAATGAGGCTTTGAGCAACCTGGTCTGGTGGGAGGTGTCCCTGCCCATGACAGGGGGGTTGGAACTTGATGGTCTCTAACCATTCTATGATTCTATGAAAAATATGAAGAAATATTCTTTGAATATATTTACATGAATATGTTTCTGCATGTTTTTTTGCAATATTTTCCCTTCTCAGTTCAAGACAGGTAATTAGATGTTGTTTCCTTCAGTATCATGGATTAGCACACCTTGCTTGCTTTCTTTTTTTGCTTAGTCAACGCCATGTATATGTTGGCTCTGTACATAGATATATTTGTGCAGTTCCCGGTTCAGCTCCAGAACCTGTAATGGAAAGGAACTCCCACTTGAAAATGAAAATAATTTTCCTCTTATCTTTGCTTTCCTTTTATTTCCACTTTCATTTTATCTCCCTTACATTCAGCTTTTGAGCTTATTTTCCTTTTTTGTTGTATGTTTCGCTAATGACTAGCCTTTAAGGTTTATGAGGGCTTCCATATATTAAGAATTATTGTATTATTTCTGATTTTGCTTGGTGTAGCTACCCTATTTTATAATTCTCTCTTTTAGTTATTTGTTTAATCCTTTGTTCTTAGTGGAAAACCACCCTAACTTTTATTTTCTTAAGGAAAGCTGAGGAAGACATACTGCAGTATTTTTGACATTAGCGTATATTTAATTACAAGTGCCACTGCCTATTTATTGGCGTTTTATAGACAGAGGATTTCCTTGTAATCTTTTGTAACTAAAATAAATTCTATTTTGAATAATAATACAAATGTCAACTGTATTTAAAATTCAGTATAGTATTTAATACTATTCAGAATCTGCTGTTGGATGCAGAAACAATTTACTATATGATCCCAGTGTGCAATTTGCTGGTTAGGCTGTGGACACCCTTGTATGTGTGTGTAATTATTATATTAAGGATGTTTAATCTAAGAAGACAGTTCAGTGAAGTCTGTTTGTATAAATTAGCTGTTGTTTTGTTTCCATATGCTTTATTATATCATCAAGAATGCTTTTGTTTTGGCAAGAGATTTCTTCAGATCATTTCAGCATTGCTTAGGGCACAGCAGAATTAACAGCCTAATTCTGCCTTTAGGCTTGTAAGAGTATGGGTATAAATTGATTTCCTTTAGGAGTCAATGTTTTACTACACATCAAAACAGTGCAATGACCTTGATGCTGGAATTTGTAAGGATTTTTACTTCATGTTAACTTGTTTGAGATATTTCGGGTGGAGCATTCCAAAGTTGCGAGTGTGAAATAATAATGGAGGCGTAATTGCTCGGTGATTAGCACAACACAGATGGATTTCAGAGACAGCTATAGGACTTCACAACCCACCTACCAATCACCCAATTCCTAATATTCTTTTTTTTCTTTTTTAATTTTATTTGAATGAAAAATCTTTAAAAGAAGCTATAGTCTGAAAGAGATTTTCTTATTTTCTGATTCTCTTGTCATTTGCCTGTAAATTAGAGATTGCTGATTCACAGCTATCAATTCTCTTAATCACATGCTTGTCAAATTCCACCCAAACCAGTAAAATTTAACGATGCTACAATATCTTTCACTTTAAGCCACCTATGCTTTGACTTTTACGTACTTCAGACAATCTGCAGCGCAAAATGTTATCAGCATTCCACAGACTGTTATACCAATTTTGCATTAGATCTCAATGGTAATTTGGAAGACAATAGCTTCTCTTTTGATCTCTCTGTAGAACTAGGGCTTTTTCTTTCTTTCAGAGTGTAGCTAAAAGGCGATATAAAAACTACAGTAATTGATCATGAATGTGCAATAAAATCCTTCTTTGCTTGCATCTGTGTACACTGAGAACTTCGTCATATGAACACCATGTGTTTTCTGTGGATGCAGCTGCTTTTGATTGGGATTGCCTTGACAACAGTTTTATGCTTGAATAATCCTGCAGATACAAACTGCTGTCAGTCACAACATCTGTATTGGCCTATTGAGTCAGTATGTAAGTCCAATACTAACAATGGTATTGTTCGTATGTCTGAAAAGCATTTTCTATTGAAATATTAAATAGAGTCTTTCATAGTATCTCAGGGAAATGTCTGTTTTGGTGCTGCATGCCCATAGTTGTAACTACTAGAAATCCTGGGAGTAATCTTCTGTTTATCAGAGATCTGTTATCGGTTGTTCATCAGTATTGCTCTGTTGTTATGTTAGGAATGCAGTTGACACTAGCTAGTAGGATGGATCTGAAGGCTCCACAGTTCTAGCCTTTGGGATTTAAAAAAAGAAAAAAATAGGGTGTTGCAGTCCTAGATCTTCTTTTAAGTTTTTATTGTAAAACATCGGCTTCAGAAGCCTGTTACTATTGTGTAAATGTTTATTTTGTCAGTTTATGGACTTATTGGGAACGGAGCAGGAAATTTCTGGATCTGATGCTCTCAGATAGGTTTTTGTGAGTCTGGAATTTTTCAAATGACAGGGCTCTGCTTTGACCATAACAGTAGAGTTTGTAGGTCTTCGTTTAAGTGATCCATTTTTTTCAAGCTGACATCATATTGGCAAGACAATGTAGAAATAGAAAGTAGTTGTTTGTTATCTGAGGACTGGTTTTGTTTTGCGGGGGACATTTCTGAGGCAAAGGTGACCTCATCTCCAGCAATGCTTTAGAGCTTGCTTAGATTATTTTATTTTGTTGTTCATGTAATATTCTTGTCATTCCTAAAACAAAGAAAGGAGGAGAGTGCGGTTAAGAATATGAGTAAATGTACTGTACTAAAAGTTTGGAGCCATTGCTATACAATGCCCTTATAGCACCATTCAAAGTGGTCTAAAGACCTGGAGCTGGAACAGTTTTAATAAACATAGGGGAATCTGGTTTACCCAATCCATTTCATTGGCCATTCATGTTACAAGAACTCAGCACAGCAATCATTATTTCTAGAAACAGACTATCCTACATACATACAGTAGGTGTTTTCAGAAATAGGACAAAAATGAGTACTATTCAAAACTACTGTAAGAATATTAAGAACAAATTTATTTTGCAACAATGATATTTATTCTGTCTTCCAGTTATCTTTCAATAATGTATTTAGTATTAGCAGATAAGTGATTTCTTTCCTCTGCTGGAGTAGTCTTATAGGTGAAATTCTTCTGTACTATGTAATTCATTTGCTAAAATATACCTTCCACTTATGTTATTAATGGGAGTTAGACTTTGCAAGTATTCCTTTTAGATTTAATCCCAGTCAAACAAAGACAAAACAAACTAAAATATCAGACTGAATCAAATACTTTCTCAGTTCCTGACATTGTCCCCCTTCCTTAGCCCCAAAAAAGAAAGAAGGAAAAAGAAATTTATTGTGGTTTGAATTATTGAATATATGGCAAAATACAAAAACATCTAACATCTAATTGTTTTAAGGTTTGCTGGCACTGCAACATAAATAAGACTAAACTAAGCTTAAGCTTAGTTAAGTACATTCAGCACCAGCAAACATCAAGTTACCTTGAGACAAAGCATAGCTGTGACTGCAATATCTGTCTGAGGAGGAAAGTTAATATGCTGTTGGTCTTCATGCACCTGAACTCTGTGCTTCTTGGACTTACTGTAGTTTTCCATATACTAAATGGTTTCCTTATAGGTAATTCAGATGCACTATATGTATCACTTCTGGATAGGTATAATAAGAGTCTCGTATTATCAAAATCCATATAGTGTTTCAAAAATCTTGATGTTTTATTTTGTATGTCTCATTTCATCTTTATGTATTCTGTACTCCACCTTGATACATCACATAGCAGTCTCCCAGTATTAAAGCTCTTCTTTTATGGCATGTCCATAACAGAATTAGTATCAAAGGAGCTACAACAATTTATGTAAGTTAGAAATTGAGAACTACAGAATATTATTATAGCAAACAAATGGATACAAGAATAAATATAGGCTCATCAAGGGAAATAAAAAGGCACTTTTAAGAGGAAAAGCAACCAAGGAACTGTGTCTGATAGATTTGATTTGAGAAGGGGAAAAAAACAGCCTACTTATGTAAGCTTGATGATAATGTTGATGTTTAAATGCTTTCCATGCTAATGGTAACATTAAGTGTATTTAACCACAAGTACTAAATTAGACAACTGATCAGGAAAAGTTGCGTATGGAAATTTTAAAGAAGCAAATAAAAAGCTTTCTGCATAAACTGTTATGTTTTTCTGTACATTGCAGACACTGTGGAAAATACAGAGGACTAGAAGAAAGTTAATGCTGTGTCAGTATTCACAAGAGGTAAACAGGATGATTCAAGTATCTTTAGGTCTATCAGCCTGATACCAATCTTGGGAAAAATAAAGCAACAACTGACAGGAGACTTGAGTACTGCAGTAAATTAGATCAATTATATAATGACAGTTAATATTAGTTGATAGAAAGTTAGACTTTCCTACCTAAGTTGTTTTTATGAGATTACGTATTTGATTGATTAAGGACAAGCATGCTGATGCTTTGTGTTTGCACAGTTCTAGAATGTGCTGAGGTTAAATCTAAGATACGGGAATGATACAGCATGAATATAGAACATATTAAGTGGATTTAAGCCTGCTAATTATAGGCCTTGGAATGCAATCACGAGTCACAAGTTGGTATAGAAATATTCCAGTGAAATCCTTTTGGAATAGGGTCTTAACTGCAGTCTAATCTTATGTCATCTCTTACCTGCAATGAATTATTAAGTCTTTACAAATTGCAAATGGCACAAAAAACAGAGTACTGGGTAAGTAATAAAGATGAGCTGTAGATTCAGTAAATCAAATGCTTTTAATACAACAAAATATGTTGTTCTCAGAAAAGAACAATAAAGGATTTTTTTGAAAAGCTGGGAGACTTCAAGTAAGATGAAGATGACTTGGGAGTGCATGATTAAATATCAGCTACACAGGAACTACTGGTGTAGTGATGTTTCCAGAAGGCTTTGTGAAAAAGTCTTTTTTTCAGGACTGTGGAAGAATGTAAGAGTTTTTGTTTCTTTAATTAGTATAAATGAACTTCATTATTTATTTTTTCCAAAGTCAGACTGAAAGTAAATGAGATCAATGAAAGAAGAAAGACCTAATGAAATAGATGCATTCAACTTCATTATTACTTTATCAAAGAGAGTGTAAGCAGCATTTTGATTACAATCTATAAAAATTTGCATGAAAACAGCATTCTAATAGTAGAACACTCCTAGTAGTTGGGAGATATGGCAAAATCCAGAGACTCCAAGTGGAATAGTTAGCTTCATTCCACCATCAAGACAAAACTTTTTTAATGCTGGGAAGGGTTGTAATATAGACCAAATGTCATATGGGCTTCTCATAATCATTTGACCAAAGCTATTAGGTTTGACTCAGGAATTAATAATGGAAGTCCTCTAGGCAATGTTTTGTTGTATGTCAGAGAAAATTGTGGATGTACATATTTTTTTCTGGCTTCAAATACATAATTTGTCTTCCTGACTCCTTCCAGAAAAAAAGTCTTTGCTGCCTGGACACTACAGTATCTTCACCTTGGGTGTTATACATTTGAGGTGTTCTATAATGAAGTCCTTTATGTGGCAAATTTAATAGCACTTAAATTTAATCATGAGACTAATTCATCTGACTTTAGTCAAGCAACATGCATTTTCAAAGCTCAAGAAGTGATTAATGAAGTATGTCCCACCTAGGTTATAATGTTCTATTTTTCTCTGTTTTGTACAGGACTGGACAAGTGAATAGTCTTGATTAAACAAAACCCTAGAGAACTGTAATTGCTGGTATAGATTGTATGGATAGACAAACCTGTACTCTGTCTCAGAGTCCTTAATTATGTCACAAAATGGACTCTAGATAAAGATGTTTTCTTTCTCCGGAAGACTAATTTCTTTCTATTATTTTACCTGCTTTAGTATTTTGTTTTTCTGTCATAACTAGTATTTGAATTAAGTGAGAATTAAAATTCATGTTTTAATTCCCAAAGTATATAATTTTAAGCATTCTTCTTAAGTCTTTCCGTCAGAATTTAGTACTGGTTCTGCTTCCTTGTTCCACCTGGGATTAGTTTTAAGACATATAATAAGCATTTTAGGAGATTCAGAAAGATCTCCTAATTTAATCTAGTGGATCTGCACTGATCAAAGCCTGGGTAGTAGCATTACTTTTAGTAGCCCATGTTTCCATCTGAATATTACCAAGAATGCAAATTTTAAAAATCAAACTTTTTAATCATGCTTCTCAAATAATCTAATTTCTGCTTCCAAATAGCCATTTTCTTACATTAGAGCACTTGAATGAGCTCTTTAGTTCATTCACCTTATCACAGGTGTCCTGAGACAGCTGCCATGCAGTTTTAATCCCTTCCTTCTCTACATTTTACTTTTTACTATTTCTGGTTCATTTTCTGCTCTACTGGTTTAATAGCAGCAAGTTTCTAGCGTCATCTTAGCAGATCCGTCTAAAAGTTGCATCAACAAATTACCCACTTCAGCCATCTAGTTGAATTAGTTTACAGTAGTTGCCCTTAATAAGCCAACATTTCCCAGTAGGGAGTGCTGCCTACTTTTTTTCCTGTTTTCAAGTATAAGGCAATATCAGCACCCATTGATGGTGATACACAGGGAGTTTGAGATATGTGGCAGATCTTGACAAACAACTTTGTCATGCTTTTTTCTGCACGTGCTTCCTAGCTGCTAGTTCCTTGGTGCACCACCAGACACAGGGCAAGGGCAACGTTTTGGGTAAAGGTTAGTGCATTGTCTCTCTCGCAGAGTATGACTAGTGTAAGTGAGCTTCTGCAGCACAATTTCATAGATCATTAGTGTGATAGACCTCTAGTGTGTGTGTGCACAGGAGTGACAATGCTCACAGCCCCTAGGAGCATGCTGCTTGGGGAAGGTTTCTGTGAAAAATCAATAGCATAGATGGCAGTGTCTCGTAATGTGAATCAGCTCTTTTATTTCAAGCTTTTGGGGAACTTTTAACCCAATAGCAATTGCCTTTGTGGCAATCAGCTTATGACTGACACTTCCCTCATGAAAATCCACACATGCTAATCCATCTATAAGAATTTTTTTTTCTAGAAGCCCAAGTCAGGTATCCGTTTTTGTTTAAATGTAGGTAAATTTGTGCACTTTACCTGGATACCTGGATGGTCAGATTCTGATTGACCAAGATGAAGAGGGGAACTCAAAGGGCTTTCATTCTTTCTACTGTTTTCTCACAGTAGTTTGCCAGCCTGAGGTATGTGTTTTGTCATGCAACCTGCAGCTCCTGCTCCAGGTATCAACAGCAAGCATGGTAACTGCTACTGAGCAGAGAAGGTGAATTATGTCCTTGATGAATGGAAGAACAACGTGGAAACTAATGAAGCAGACATAAAGTTTATACTGACAAAACCATTGCCCTGCCAGATTTGGGGGGGGCAACCTCCATTTGCACAGGATCTGCATCTCCTCGTCACGTTTTTAGCAGATACTGCGTGCCTTCTTGAGGCAAAGTCATGGCCCCCATTTAAGGCTCACTGAATTGCTTAAAAGGCAAATAAAAATCTGTCTGAATATTTGTACTACATAATTATACTTAATTAGTGTGGGTAAATTTAAAGCAAAATTACCAAGCCTGCTACCGCAAATTTAAACCTTTAATCATCACTTTTTTGTCGATGAGAATTTTTCACATGTGTTTCACTGCACACAGTCTTGAGATTCTCATTTATAGTTCTGTTTTTCCTGCGCCAGAGGATTCCTCAAGCTGTCCACTGTGACGGTTGTTCACAAATACTGAGCTGTTACTGGGCTGCCTTTTGATTATCCATGGTTTGTCTAGCTCCAAGTCAAGGTCCGTAGTTGTTCTCTATCACAACTGTGAAGCCTGCTTCGTGTCTGTCTCCTACTGTCATTTTTTTATGCTTTTGACAATTCCTAGCTAACTTTTAAAAAAAGGAAGAAAATGAATGGAATTTTGAATTAGCCCAGTCATACTAATTAGCATTAATGGTGTGGTTGTCAACACTGTAGCACTTTCTGCTACATTTTTCTCAATTGGTAATAGTCTAGAAGAATCATCTCTGACTGGAAATCTGTCTCATTGTTTCCTTCAGGTAATAGTCTTTATAGTACTTTAAAGAGATTTTTAAAAATTCAAAACTTCACTTTCTGGGACACTCCAAAGTAAACCCTTGAAATGAGACTACTCTGTGAAAAAACAATGATGAGAGGAAAAAAAGTAATACAAGAGTTGCGGATACTAGTCCAGTTCCTCTAGAACAGGTCATTATATTTTATATTGTCTTGGACCTCTGCCTGTATTCATAGAATCATAGAATCTTAATTTTATTCAGTGGCTGTTTATGCAAAAATAACCCCAACCCACAAACAAACAGACAAACCCAAAAAATGAACTCAAACCCAAAACCCAAGCCAGAATTGGAAAAAATAGTTTCTCTCTTTTCTGCTTGCACATGGAGCTGTGCTACTTTAAACTTAGTGTTTTTCTCAGATACTGTGGACACTGTATAATCAAGATGGCTGTCATGGAACTCATGAGATATATTGCTGACATTTCCAGCCTTATGTATTTGGGAGTGCATTTATCTTCCTTTGGTAGTGTGTCATCATGCTCTGAGCAACAGCTATTGTGTGCACACTTGCTTTACGGTTGACGGGGAGTGCTTTTCCAGTGGCTGAGCCCGCCCTACTGAGTGTTTTAGTACCAGTTTGAAGAACATGCTTATCTTTTTCAAAGTCATTACTATGTACTTGGTAATCTCTGAGGCAAGAGACAAGATTTGATATTTCATCAAAATACAGAGGTTCTGTGGTACCTTTGATGTGGTTTTTTTATTGGTTTTTTTCATTGTTATTTTCTTTTTTTTTAATATATCTCTGATAATCTGAACTGAGCAAAGACGTATATTTTATTTTCAGTGTTCATAGTTCAGCTAATATATTACTAATTTCTTCAAGGCCTGGTTTGAATAAATCATTGTTATTTATTTTATTTTAATGGATTTTTTTGGCCATTGGACATGAACGTCTGAAGTACTGAAGTATAACATCTGACGTATTGGCAATAAAGTTAATAAATTGACCAGGAGAAACCTTAGGAGACTTAAATATTTGATAATTTCATGTCCAGTTTAAGACATTTCTTAATTTAAATTAACTTCAGATGCACTCATCACCCAAGAGGCGATGCTTCCTGAAATTAAATTTGGTTTGAAATTGTACAGAGTAGATGTGGAAAGAAGATGCATTTCCATGGTACCAAATGGTTGACTGGTGTCAGAATAATGAAACTGATACCCCCAAATTGTTCTTTCATATATTAGCAAACATGCTCTTATAACAGAGCAGTGCTTTGGCAACATATTATGTTTGTGGGGTTTTTTTTTACTCAGAAGGAAATATTCATATAAGAAATAACATTCAAATAACATTTATCATTGGAACATTTCTTTAATCTACCCTCACTACAGGCTACTGAAGGAACAGTGCAGTCTGTATGAGATTCCTCTTTTGGATCTCTAAGGAAATGAATGATTCTGATAGAGAAGCACAGCACTTTATTAACAGTGCGGTTAATAAAACTTCTTTTATTGTTTTCCCACTTCAATTATGGCAAAAACTTGCCTGTTTTCCAGATCAGACATACTTACGGATGTTTAAAGTTTCCAGTTTTAAAAGAAGTGCTGAAACTCATAATCATAGCATTATTTATAGACTATCTGTGAGGTTTTTTAAATGTACAGAGCATGTACCCTAAAGAAAAATCCTGAAAGACTTTACTACTGAAATTTATTTTGTCTAGAGCTTCAGAATGTTTAATAGGTGTTTAAGTGCATCTAAAGGTTTGGATTATCATTGGTAAGATTTTGTAAAGAACCAGGGAGAGGTTTAAAAATATTTTCCCCAGTGTCCATTTTATAAATGTATATTTACCATATATCACTGGTTGATATAGTGTTATGAGTTGAATAGAGAGGTTCCAGGCTCAGAAAAGGGGTTATCCAATCTCAATTCATGTAAATCATGTTGCTATTATGTTGATTAGCACTGGAATTATCAAAGGAGGAAAAAATCTCAGAAAGCTATGACAGTTTTACATATAGAAAAATGGGAATAAAACCCAGTGAAACTGAGGGAGGAATTCCTGAAGCTCCAGCTAGGTGTTAGAAGTCTATGCTAGATGCGGCGTTGCCCCTATTTGGTAGCTATGTTGCCCAAAGACCCAGAAGCCACCAAACAAAAAATACAAAGAGTTCCAGGGTTTAGCTAGAGTACTGTAACTGCCTGCCTGTCTAGTATTTATGTTTCTGTATTCTGCATATTCCTTAACAAATTCTAGTCCAAAATGGATCTGGGGCACTTTTTTTGTACTATACCCTCTGCCAAGCCATGAGCGTTACTGTCTCCTTGGAGGGACTCTTGCCTCCCTGGGAAGGAGAGCTTGCCAGCCATCACTGACCCTAAAAACAGCAACTGTGATACAAAGAAAACATAACTGGTATAGCACAATATAAAAAAAAAAAAAATTATCTGCTTTAAAATTATGCTAACAAAACATGCTTGTTTCCCTCTATTCGGTCTATATGTGTAAGTTTGCATGAGGCAATGAACATGCTTTGCTGTGCACCGCAAAAATATTATTCCTACAATAGTTATACCTTTTGCATTTCAAACATTGGACTACAGGTAGTTAAATAGATTTATTGTTTGAATTAACACTGTTTGCCATTGATATCAGGAATGCGAAATGCTTTCCCTGAATATTTGTTGGGAAGGTGACTTGGGGCCTGGCTTTCTAGAAAGTAGAATCTAGACTGTCCTTGTTTTTTAAGTATGAGTGTGACAAACATGTATCTGGAGAAGTTTGACATCTCACTTAGACTATTAAAATATATCATATTAATATCTTAGAAGACACAAGAAATTGAGACAGTTGATTATAGTGTAGTTAGTGTTAAATTTTTGGCAACTCTTTGTCTGGGAACAAGACAGACTTATAGCAAAAACACTGGTAGCACCTATTTTGCAGCAACTTTTTTTTTCAGTGTTTTGTTCCAAGTGAATTAAATAACACATTTATGAAGTTGAGCTATGATTATTATATAATTGCTGATAAATGCTGAGTTGTGGATTCTACCCTCTGTACATCAGAGTTCTGTAAATGTTTTTTTTTTTTTTATACTAGCTCCTTGCCCATGCGACTCTTTGCTCTGTGACCATACAGACTAATTTTATTGTCTATTTATGTTGCAAAATTTGAATGTATTTGTGGTAGTACCTTACTTATGTATCCTTTGAAACTTAAGACTCTGTTTCTCCAGGTGAGTCTTATTACGACTGTGTAGAGCTGTACTGAACCTGACAGCCAGGTTTATTCTACTTTATGCGTGTAGAAATTCTGACTGTGATCTCAGATTACGTACAGATAAGGAACTTTCATGAACAGGTCATCTCCTAAGGAGGAAGAACTTGTTCACTGTAACATAAAACAGAGATCACAGCTGAGGAAAGTGATTTACTTCTACTTAAAACATCCCTCCCCAGGCAAGTCATCATAACAATTTCTGTATCTTAAAATTTCTGACAGGACTGAATTAGTTCAGTTTTTCATATGGTCTAGCAAGCCAAGCTGAGCTTAGGAATGGTTCTGACTGATGTCTAGCTATCAAAACATATTAGTGAAGCGTTGGAAGAAGAAAGGGTAAATTCAAATAAAAAAGAAAATCTTTGTATTTAAGTAACAGCGATTATCAGAGGTTCTGCTGGTATTAATATTTTCTGAGCACATTAGAAAGCATTTGTCATAGCTAATGCATTCCTCTAAAGTCAGGAACTACTAGAAGAAGACTTTTGTAATGAATATTAATAGAAGAGACAGCTGTAAGTGAAGTAAATTGTAGAGGCATGTAAATATAGTATTAACTGCTACAGCAAAGTAGTCTTCTACTGTAAATCAATTTCTTCCAATAATGTTAATAAAAAATTAGGCCACTTGCTAGTCATCTGCCAGCTACTGAGCATTGATATGAGTTTTCAAGTACTTTCCTCATGTGTCTAGCTCTAAATTAAAAGTCACCTTCACAAAAATGAGTTTGCAGTCATGTGCGCTTAAATTATTGGCTGTGCTATAGTTTCTGCACAGTCCTCAAATTCTTGTTCGCGCATCAGAACACCTAGCTTCTGTTCAGCCATCTATGATGATTTAGGCAAGTTAAGGAATAAGTACAAGAATTATCTGTCCACATCAGAAATAAAATGCATTAATTCAAATTTTGGCTGTCTGTTTTGATCCAGTTTTTGGAAACACCAGTGGAGCTTTTGTTTGTTGTTTGTTTGAGGCTTTTAGTTCAAGGTTCTTTTTTTTTTTTTGCCTTTCATTGTAAAAATACACATCTGGATTTGCATTAGGATTTTTGCATTGATATCAGTTTTGATGTGTGCTGTTTTGGATTAGGAAGTGAAAGGAGGACTTCAGCACATTAAGGATTATGAGCATGAAGTTAGGCTTTGTATTTTTACCAATATATTTGGTTTGGTTGTTTTGGGGATTGAGGAGGGGGGTGGTTTTTCATTAGCATTAATTAGCTACTTACATCCAAGCCATATCCTTACAGGAAAATTCTTTTGCAGGGAAATTATGATTGTTATGTGTGGTCATTTTTTGGAACCTCTTTCCTTAATGCCAAAAACTGATACAGAATCTTAATAAGTACATGATCACTGCAAAGACTGATTCAAGTAAGGTATAATGAAGCTAAAATCTAATTTCTTACTTGTAGTGTTTTAAGTTAAAAAACAAAGGTATTTTTCTTATTTAGTTTTGATTGGTGATCAGATTCACACTCATAAAGTTTTGAAAACAATTGCCACGTGTTATTTCTGTGGTTGTCATCATCCTTATTGTGCTTTGCTGGCTAATGATTCATCTTCTATAATAAAAATAAAAACAAAAACTAGCAAATCCAAATCTCTATTTAAGATATTTGTTATTAATTATTTTGAAACAGAAGTGTTCTTTTGATTCTGTATAATACTGTGTCTGAGGAGCACTGAATAGAAACAAATCTATAAACTGTTTTCCAAATGAGCAAGTATGGAGCAACATAGTCAAGGAAATGAAGAGGAATTTTTTTAAGGAAATAGGTGTGAGGTGAAGAAGCTATAAGCATGGTTTACATTTTACATAGAGAAAGTCATGCTCTGTATGCAGGCAGCTATGTCTGAAGAGTTATTTATGAGAACAATATGTTAATTTCATAACATCTATATTCAGTAAATCGAAAACATTCAGAAAAAAAATTATTATTCATGCAGAAATTCTTACTGATTTCAGTTAAGTCAGGATTTAATAGTTTTTAGTGTGTTTTCATCAGATTTTTAGATTTTTCAGTTTTAAAAGATGATTAATAGAAGGATGAGAATTCAACTTTATAGGTATGTAGTTATGGTTGTTGGAAATGCTGCTTTTGAATAGTTTTCTAGGGTTTTTATAGAATACAGTGTAAAAGAGGAAGAATAGATATGTCAAGATTTTAAGAGTGTAGGTGTGTGTCTGCTGTTTTTCTTACTGCTCTGAGGAATGCTAAGCAGAAAGTTTTGAAAAAGCAGTTCAGAATTTCCTAGATAAGATTCCACTTTTAATTATCTAACACTATTTAAGAGCAAACCTAACTCTTATTAACAGCAAATCCCTGAGTTTCACTAGCAATATAGGAAAGCATTGTCACATATTTTGGATGTTTTTGAACTCTAGTATTTTGCATGGACCGAATTTGTTCTGTGAAGCAAAAAATTTCTGTTAAACTGCTCTTTGCCCAGCATATCATCTAGTACTCAGTGAATTTTCAATGAAAGTGAGTTTATAAGCTTCCTAAGTAACAACAATGTGAATTGGCTTTTATAGTTGGAGGTGGGAGGAGGAGTGAAGGGCAAACAATGGTCAAGTGACAATGGTTGATGTCCTGGTTAGCAAAGATCCATCTAAGTTGAAACTTTAATTCTCCTTTCAGTCCATGTAGCAATTCAATTATCTACTTTTCCAAAACAAGGGAAGTAGGAAAAAAAAAAAAAGAATTCCACAGGTAAATCAAGTAAATCTCATACTTGGGCTTGAATTCATCTCACGTAGCATTAGGCACTTTGGGTTTCCTTTACTTTTTTATAGTCAATGGAATGAAATCAGCTCTTACAGAGAGCATTTGATCTCACTCTCATACAATTCTCCCAAAGAGATCATGTCAATCTTCCCTCACTTTTCAGACCCTAGGGGGACATTGCTTAGGTGTAGACATCTGGAGATGGACTAGATGTATCTCCATTAAACATCCAGTTGTGGCTTTTGTTTTGTTGTTTTGTTTTTTTAACTTCAAGGAACATTAATGACATTGAAATACTCTTCTGACTGTTAGTTTAAATTAACCCTATGCAATTACTGTGGCTTTAGTAACCATGTTACATTAGGCTGAGGTAGGAATAAGAACCAAATTTGCGCTTCTGTCTTTATGATTACCACCTCTTTCTTATTTCTGAAATATGTAGTTCATTTCAAATATCTACACAGTCTACCTGGTGCTAGGTTTTGTGAGGAGAACATACTGCTTAGAATGGAAGTGCCAGTCAAGGCACCAGGTTCTGGCTCTGCTATGCCTCTCATGCTTCACAGCTGCTGTAGGCTATTTCCAGGTTGATACATCCTACGCATTACTGTAAGATGCTTTCTAAACATGTTTTATTAACACAGGGTGTGCTAATGTTTGCCTTAAGTTAATCTCCAAACAAGTTAGTCCTTAACTGGCCTCTGTTTCCTTCGGAACAGAGATAGTAAAAGTAATATAATGGCCATGTTTTAATAGCGTATTCCCTGTCTGCACTCTCAGGGCTTCACAGAGGGCAATTTAAAGCATCTGCTTCCCTCCCAAGCTACTTGTATACATATGCAACATTTTAGTCTGTTATTTTTAGCTTGACATAAGAAGCATGGGGAGCTCTCAGCTAAGCTAAGAGCAACAGTTTTTCTTGCAGACTCTGTAGAAGAGTAATCTTTGAATAGCTACAGGAACTTTCAGACTCTTAATCTTATTCATACTGTTCCTATTTACCTTTCGGTGGCTTAAAATGTTGAAAGTGGAAAGCCATAATTGTTTTTGTATTTGGTAGGAGCTTCGAGGAAAGTGCCCAAGGCTCAGTTGTTTATTATTTTTGCTATTTGTCTTTTTATGAGAAAAGAGATCCGAGAAGAATGAGAGATAAACATGTAGGCAGAATGTAGTTTTGTTTTAAGTTTCTGTATCTTGTGTGGGTCTTTGAGTGTGGACATATACAAGTGGAGGTGGTTTTCTGAACTCATAAACTTAATTGTCTTACTGAAAAGTTATCTGTGTGTTAGTTGGACTTACTCATATGTTATGGACATTATTATGGCTGCTGTCACTCTCCACTGCATAATTGTTTTGATTTGATACTTTAATATGTTGTTCAACAATAGAAAGTAATTTTTTACTGTGAAATATGTAAATAATGACTCCTGAACCTCCTCTCCTTTTTTTTCCCCCTCCTTTTTTCTGTTGGGAGTGATTCCATGGGAACTATGATTAACACCTCTATATTAGAGACATTCCCTTCAGTTTTTGGTCATTTTTTATATACACTTATTTTCTAGTTATTGTTGATACTGATTTTCATTTTCTTTTTTATGAGTATCCTTAACTTATTTTAACAATGTTTTTTATGTTCTTATGTTCCTTGACTACTTTTGACTGCATCTTTCAAGCAAAAAAAATGTGAAAATGATCCTTCCAACAAAGGGAGTTTAAGTCTTCCTTTTTTTCATTAGGAAATGATGAATATACTTCAGTGAAAGTGAAGCTTTTTTTAACAAAATGCTCTCAGGGAAATGGGAGTGAATTTCACTCAGATGAGTGTTGTTTCCTTGCAAACTGCAATGAAACGAGAGATCTCTAAACATGTTGGATTCTGTCTTCCTGTCTTTGTAAAGTAAGTTAGTTCACTCAGGTTCAAGATTTGTGACTTTTGCTGTTACAAATGTATTCATCAGGACCATCCTAATTACTGCTTGCAGGGTTGCTATCTCATTAACTAAATCAGTTTACTGTTGTTTCTGAGTATTATCCATGTGTTCTTAATGAGCAAGGTTATTTTCCCATGTATAGTCTTTTCAATACCATAAGCTCTTCCATGGTTCACCAAAGTAATTCCAGAAGCCAGGGTGCTCCATTTAAGTATTCTTCTGTAATCCAATACAGCAAGCAAAACTATTTTAGAAAATAACAAGAGAAATAATTAGAAAAAAAAAACCTAGAAAATTTTGAAAGTTCCTTGAAAATGAAAATTTTGATGCAATGTTTAATTTTCACTGTATTGACATAAAACTGTTCTCCGTGGGGTAGTAACTGAGTAACTGAGATGTCATATTTATGTTTTATCGTAAGGGCAGAGCAAGACCACAGTACCTCACACAGTCTTGCATACCAGCTCCCATTAAATATTGACTTTTCTAAAGGTCATTACCAGAAATGATCAAAGTTTTATTTAAGATGTTCAACAGGCTTAAGTTGTGCAGGCTAACAACAACAACAAAACATTGTTAACATGTGTGTGAAATTAATGCTGCTCTCTGACACATTTCTGTCTATTTTGTTCCTTTTGCAGCAGAGTGCTTTGACTGTGATTTCCTCAGCTAAAAAAAACCCCAAACCTTCTGAATATCTTGTCTTCACTTAAATTCAGAAATCATCCTATGTTTGTGTGCTCAAATCCATGGAGGCTGCCATTAATATTCATTCAGATGTATAATTTATGTACACAGTTGGTGTAAAGGAATGAAGCAAATGAAATAAAGATAGAAATACAAATTTATCCATTTCATATCTCACCTGTCTGAAGATATACAGAAATAGAAATGTTGTCATTTGAACAGATACATTTCCTACTCCAATATTTTTGTTCCAGAGTCCTCTAAGTGAAAGTAAAATATCTAACATTGACCTGTAGCTTTTTTTGGTTTGTTTTTCTCCTCAAGATGTATTAGCACGGTATCTTTTCCATTCCATTTGGAATTTATTTCATATAACTGTGTATATTGGCTTTAACATTTTAAACTATCAGTGCTCATTCAAAGAACAGTACAATTCAAAATGTCATCAGTAATAGGTAGTTGTGACATTCATAATGATTTTTTTCCTAAAATGGGCAAAAATGACTTGGCAAATTGAATGCGTTCTCTCTGTGCCCTTGCATTTGGTAAATATAGCATGTAGAATATGGTCAAATAACGACTCAGCTTTGATCGTCTAGCCAAAGGAGAAAGAGCATTCCTAGCAAGTACTAATTGATTATTCTTCTGTCTCTCTGATTTTCATGCTGAAAGTTTCCTGGCAGACAGTGTAAATGTTGCCAATGATAAGTTGTTTCACTAATTCTACCAGGACTAAGCAGTCTGAGGGAAAATTTAGCCATGTAGATTTTAAGCCACAGGAGGAAAATTCTTCTAATGTTAATTAAAGCTCTTGATGTTTAAAATTGCATGGTGAAAAAAGAACAAACAAAAACTAACAGCAGTTCTTGGGAGGTTGCTAGTCATTTGTAAGGTTTTGTGTTAAAGATCAGTGGTGAGTATGAAAATCTACTTTTTTTTTTGTATAGAGGTTGTCTGGGAAAGTTCTAATGACCCACCACCATCTCACTTATATACACTCTGCCTAAGGTGAGAATGAGATTCTTTCACAAAAAATCCATGTTATTTTCCTCTTTAATTAAATATTCATAAAGGGGGCCTATAAGTCCTTCTTTTCTCCTAAGAACCACAGACAAATAAATCACTGCATTCTGAAGTTGAATCTATGGACACAAAAAAAAAAAAAAAAACACAACATTTTTGATAGAGCTGCAACTAGTAAAACCAAATTCTAGACTTTGCCTCTTTTGTTGGAAGTAAATGTTTGTCTCTAGAGGTCAGAATTCTGGACCATATTTTACACTGTATTTGTCAGAACTGTGTTCACTGTTATCTCCTAAGGTAGCTGGCTTAAAAACGAATATTTGTTTCACTGGGACACCAGTCCTTGTTAGTTTGTTTTGGTTTTAGTTTTTTGGTTTTTTTGTTTTAGTTTTTTCAGTAGAAGCTGCAGATTTAGAAATCATTGACAACATGACATCTCTTAAACTGGCAAGGCACTGGAGAACAAAGGACCTAGAGAGTAAAATATGATGTCCTTTTCATTGTCCATCAAGTAATTTGAATAGAAGAAGTTAAGTCATCTTAATGTGACTACACACCACACATGGTATAGAGCCCAAAGAGCAAATCAGCAGGTCCTAGTAATCAGTTTTGAAAGAGAGCAAATTATTAAAAAAGGGGTAGTGTGGATTCTCGTAATCTATCAGCAGCTGAAGGAAGTAATCCAGCAACAAATGAAAAACATTCATACAGGACCATACTTCAGTCCCTTGTCTGACCGGCAGTGGGTCTGGGATACAGACAGAACTTAAAGAGGGCTGAGAATCTTCCTGCTCTTCCACTTTCTCTTCTCCCTTTTATCCGGGCATGTGGTATTGCTTATGGTCTCATAGACATCATGGTAATTTCATTAGCTGTCACTGAACTATTGAAAATCCTTCATAGAGAAGGATATTGATGATAGCTGGCTGTGGATCCATTGGTTTCAGCTATCACACTTTAAAAAAGGGCAGTGAATGCTGCTTCTCTATCCTGCCTTTAAACGTGGGTTTGGGCAGAAGAAAGGCTACAGGAAACATTTCTAGCAGAGCTTTTATTCATTGTGCTCTCATGCATCTATGTTACATCCTATCCCCCTTTTGCATTCTCTGCTGCAGCTCTTACTGCTGCCATGCCCTGTTCTTCTTGTCCTCAATCTGTCAGTCAGAAACAGATCTCTTCAGACTGCAACACATTAACGTCATATAGTTACAAATTAAATTTTAAAAAACTAAGTATAAAAAATACAAAAAATTATTTTTAAGAAACAAATTAAAATCCACTACAGTGTTGCATAAGCCTCTAGAAACTTGTATCTAGATAGAAAATTACAGTTATACATTTTCATAAATTGTCTTTTATTCTGTGTATGAGAATATTCTATGTACTTTTGACTTCTGGTTTCATAGTTATGTTTCAAAGAAAATCAAAATAAGAATGACCTTATCAACATTATGAAGGAGGAAGTAATTGTACCCATGCAAGAGGAATTCCTTAATATAATATTCCTTTTCAATAAATAAGTTCTATAGTTCTGTGATTTACTCTGTGCTTTCATGAAAAAGCACGCACATTTTTCGGCCTGACATGAGACAATATTTGTCATTCATAATTCTTTTCAACTCTGTGTTTAAACTAAACAGATAATTAAACTTAAGCTTTGTATCATAAAATGCATTTATTCTCATGAGAATTGCTAGTCTTGCTCAATAGTCTTTTAAGTACCAGAATTTTCATTCCTTGAATTAAATAGGCCTATTTATTCTCCAAATGTCATTGTCATGAAAATTAAACCCCATAGCAGCTTTGAAAACTAATCTCCCATCATTTCTATGTCCCTTTTCTGCCTTTTTAAGTACAAAATTACATAATTAGTTATACTTTGCGAAAAAAAACAAAAAAACACAATACTTTTTCCCTCAGCCTTCATTGTACTGATTGATTGAGCTCATTGCATCTGTATTGGTCCAGATCTTAGGTCACTTACGTAGCCTAAAATAACGTTTAGCGGTATGAGGAAATGAATCAGTTACCTGCTCTAGGGAGATAGCTGTTAGATTAGCATGCACCGAAATAATAACTCATTGTTTTGCACCATCACGTAGCATGCAAATGAGACAAACCAGGTAGTTATGGGCAACCCTGTAACGTCAAATACAGATCTCCTTTTATTTAAAAAGAATTAGTGTCAGCCCTTTAATACAGAAGAATGAAATTTAATTTTGAAGACTCATTTGATTGTGAAACTGTTGTAGGCAAATGTAATGTGTCTCTTCAATCAGATCATTGTGAAACAGTGGAGCAGTAGATTTAGAACAGTGAGGATGTACACTAACAGACACGTCTTGTCAAACACAGATGAGGAGTAATATCTGCATGTGACAGTAGACAATCAAGGAATCAAACTCAGACAAAAGTGAAGATAAAAAAGCAAACAGAACACTGTTAGTGTTAAAGAGGAGGATAGAGTGCAGCACAGGGAAAATTATTTTAATGCTCCAAGGGGCTTTTAAGATTGTGTTTGGACAGCTGTATGCAATTTTGAGCACATGTATAATCTGAGACCCTAAAAAGACAGAAAGATTTAAGAGGTTCACAAAAAGCCAAACTAGAATGAGTCGTGTTCAGAGGGCTCGCATATGCAGAAAGCCTGGCAAAACTGACACTAAACTAGGAAAGCTCTTTAGGCAAAGTTATTTTTCAGGTTTCCAAGATGCTGTAGATAGTGATGACTAATGCACATTAAATCTTGTGATAGGGTTGTGGTAAAAGCAGTAAAGACCAGATAATGATTGTTAAAATGTGATGCCTGGTCAGCTTGTACCATCAGAATATTATAGATAGTGATAAATATGGCTTGACTTGGTTTTCAAGTTATTTCATGCAGAATAATTCAACTATAAAGCTGCAGTAATTATTTTCCTTTTTATTTTGGGTGAGAAAAATGGTCTGAAAATGTAAAAAAATCCACAGAAATTGTGCAAAATTTTGTATATGTGTGTATACGTATAAATATCTTACTATTTATGTTTTCCACAAAAAGCTAGACTGGATGAGGTGATCATCATTGTTCAGTGGGTTAAGCACTGGCTGGTCACCCGGTCAGAGACACCATTGTGAAAAGTTTATAGAAAATATCAGTCTGCATTGCTGGTTTATGCAGGTACAGTGGTACATTTAGCAGGTGTGTATGTGAGACAATGTTGAGTTGATGTAACTGATTACATTCAGGAAACATTTATAGGGACTAGGGACGTAAGCGGATATGCCCGAAGGGACTTTGAGGTGGGAGCCTCTCATAATAGCTGGGTTGCTGAAAGGATGTGACCATTTTTTGGCAGAGCTGCTGGTGTGTGCGATGCTGCTCTGAGCATGTGCCTCTGGACATACTCTCAGAATGAGTATTTTCAGATGGAAATGCCAAATTCAAAAGATTCGTAAAGACTATAGGAGGAGAATGGACTCGCCCCAATAGCAGGCAGCCCCACTTGACATGTGTAATACCAGAATCTTCTTCTCTATATAGTCTTAGCAATCAAATTTAAGTCTCTCAGGAAAAAATAGGATTTTTGTCATTTGCTTACTTTGGTGCCCAAACTGCAGCTCAATTATAATTTCGGCGGTCAGGCCCCATGGTGTGTAATTCTGTAGTCAGTATTTTCAGTATTTCACCAGGACCATCCTCAGTGTAAAATCAGGGCATGAACACAGAGCCAGGAATTCAAGGAAGTCATCCATTCTGGGATTAGAAGAGATGGACATCCAGTGACACTCTGTTATTGTTCAGTCTTCACAATCCAACAGTTTTTACTGAGCTGGTGGAAAATACCCTTACAATAAAATGCAATGGAACGTAACAACAATAGCTGAAATAAGATGTAAGGGGATAACGAGTAAATGTAGGGAGGAATTCTTTGATCATTGGTTAGTATGTTTGGTTAGTATTTTGACATAGAAAGAGATTTTCCTGTTCCAGACAGGGTCATTCTTGTTTCTGTCAGTTTACAGTACTCGTCCCTCCTTGCTCCTTGCAAGTTCTCCATCCCTCCCGCTGCATCCTGAAATTATAGTATTCTGTCAACTCCTCATTTCTCATTGGTATCAGACAGGTTTAAAAACTATGCTTCTTCTGGAGGCTGCCTTGTTTAATGGCCTTTCGTTGTCTCGCTAGTGTTGTCAGATAGGATTACCTGCCCTATTTTCTGTCTGCGGTCTTAAATGGAAACCCTGTGTTAAAGACTGTAAAATAAATTCTGTCCTGCTCTGACTATTTTAAAGCTACAATCTTGAGTTTGAGTTGCTGGATTTTTTGCATTTGAACATTTTTAAATATTTATGCAGACAAATCTTTTTCTTTATAGACCTGGCCATACCTCAGGGCCAGGGGGAAAAAGTAATGGTGCATCTAAACCTAAGACTTGTTTGAAAGAGTTTTAAAAAGTACATATTTGATGTTTTAAAAACTGTTTGTCTAAGAATTGAGCTAGTTTCAAAACAAAAGTGTTTTCTCCTTTTCTACAGCTTTGGACATAAGCCAGCTTCTAGGCACAATATTATGATCTTCCCTAAAGATGCTCCCTACTGAAATGGTGGTGGTTGGGGTTTTTTGTTTGTTTTTATTTTGTTTTATTTTATTTGGTTTTCCTTTCAAGCTGAAAGTGTCAGCTACCGTTGGAGACAGAATATTGACTTAGGTGGACCACTGGTTCCTTTTGAGTGGTATAAAATTCCTGTTTATACCACTGCAGTGTTGCAAGGATCTTATATGCATTATGGCTTGACTGTCTGGCATTTTAGACTGGATATTTTTGTGGAGAAATTTCACTGTTCCACCTTTGAGACAATGGAAGTGGATTTATCTGGCTGTGGTTCTTTGGGGATTTTTTTGGCAAACCCTTGCTCTTTGAAGATCTGAAGAGGTTTGAATGGTATACACAGATCTGTGTGAGAGAGATAAGCAGACAGAGAAAGGGATGAGATGATCAAAAGTGCATGATAAATGCCTGGTTTTGAAATTAATTACATGGGCCCCAGTCATGTAATGGTCTTTATCTTGTCTGGAAAAGCAGCATAATGCTTAAATTGTAGGACTATCCTTCCTCTGCAAACTTTATTGCAGTTAGCTTAAAAGATTTACCATAACCCATTTCCTGTTTATTTCAGATTAAGTGTATTTATTTCTTAATATGAGGTTCATATGAGATGTAGGATTTTGAATTTCAATATTGATCTAATTGAGAATGTGTAGAACAGACCGGTTCTCAGTTTCTAGTTCCTGAATTGCAGGAAATGTATTTGGAAACTCAGTCATACATTGCAACTCAAAGTATTAAAAATTCTATTTTTATTTCTCTTTTCTATTCCATTACTTTTTTTCATCTACTTCATACTCTTGCACATTTAAATGCTTGAATTTACATATCTTAATACTTATTGCGCAAATGTAACTTGCCATTTCCTCTTATTTTATACAGATGTTTTCTGGGTGTCTACTGGACATTTCAAATAAATGCCTACATTTAAAAAAAAATCATTACCTATCTGTGGTGTGTCTGATGTTGCTCAGTGTTTTGCTATACACATAATTTTATTCCAGTTTTAATCATAAACTAAAAATCTGTGAAATAGCCAGACACAAGGGAAGACACAATTATCCAGCAAAAAGTGACTTGATTATACTTGTTCAATGCTTTCAAAACAATTAAATTATACTGGATTCAGAGGGAGAGTAACTATGTTTCAGCTACACAGTAATTTTTAACCACAGTGCACCAATAAGCATTTCAGTAGAAAATTACCAGTAGTGAGGTAATTGTATTGGTGTCTGCAAAAATCCAGGGATTTAGAAGTCCAAAATGCTTAAAAGACCATTCTTACAGTACCAACATCATACTATGAAAATAAGGGGTGGCTTTGAAGAATTATGAATGACAAGCTGTAGGTATCGAAAACAAAAAGAAAATGAAAATTTAATGAGTATTTAAGAGATGTTCATTAAACCTCTCACCTGTCAAAAGGGCCATGCTGGGGAGTACTGTTTCTCTCAGATGAAAACATTTGTTGTGAAATTCTCACTTGTGCATTTCAGTGAAACAGTAAAGATTGACTGTGTGACATTATCAGAGGGCTGGTTCTGAGCAGCACTGGTTGCTTTGTCGTGCACCGGTCTCTTCCTTCCTGAGGGCTCCACTTTCTGAATCCTTAATATCTTTAGGGGAGCTCTTCTGTCATTTAACAAAAAGGCACTGTGAAATTACTGCTGCATGGCAGACCTGCTACCTGCTGTAAGCATTTGTATGTTGCTTATTGACAACACTCCAATAAAGGATTAATCTTTGCATACATTACCAAATTGTTTAAACTGCCAAAGGACTAATTTGTCCTAGCAAGTTGACTGCCAAAAAGTTCAGCCAGTCAGACACCTCACAAAAGGAAATTTTTGAAGTTTGTCAAGAAAAGGTTTATGTGCTGACCATTTTGCCCCCTTCACTCTTTGCTCCCTATCCTTATTGGCATTATCTTTTGTTTGTACGTTTGGGTGGAGTGCAAATTTCACATACAGCATTCAGAAAATCTTTAGCAATGTGTAAAGTGAAGGAAGAGCATATATATCTCTGTAGTTTTAATATTGTAGGCAAAAGGGCTTATTGCTTGCACAGATGTGGAGTGTGTGTCCAGCAAATTAGAATGAATAAAAACATGTCTCCCCCAGAGATGTCTGAAGGCTGTCTGAACTTAGAGCAGGTTTTTTGATTGTGGGAAAGAGAGAATATGATAGATGTGATTTTTGACAAAATGATAGCTGATTCCACAGTGAAAAGTTCATGGGAATTAATGCCAAGTCTTCCATAAAATCTAGTTACAAAAAATTAGGTAAAGCATTCTGTTCATTGTGCTCCTTTTATTTTTTTTGGACTCTGCTGATACAGGATTTAATTACCTATATGCACATGTAGGTACACAGAGAATAATTTTTATTGTATTTCAAAATTGGTTTGATTTTCATTTAGATATGTACACGTAATATATTCTGTGTAATCCTTTGCCGCAAAATAAAATAAATATTTAAATAATTTTATTTTCCTTTAAAATGTGTACTCTTTAAGCTTCTTTTTAGTTATTTATATTAGGGCTTATTTCTCACCTCAGACCCCAAACATTTAAGGACCTCATGAAAAAAGGCCATGGAGACTAAATTCCAGGCTGATCCTCCAACTGTGACATGCATCCCACTGGGGATATGAGATAACCAATGGAAGAACTGTGTAAATCTTTCAGGCAGCACAGGTTACCTCAGAAGGTTTAAAACATAGTATGGATTTGATATGCTTTTTGAGACAGTCTCATTTTAGTCTAGAACAGATATTATAGTCTCTTTACACTGAAAAGATGTTGCTTTGTTTTAATATTACAGTTCTTCAATACTATATGTATTATTGTAGGAACAGGTATAGTATGGACAGGTGAAAAAAACACATACTTCACAGACTTCTGTAGGAAACTGCCAGATTTTTCAGAAATGTATTTTTAATATGAAATTCTCTTGATTCATGGACATCTTTCTTTTATATCAGTTTATATTGTTTTATATGACTTGTATTAGCATATTAGAAGTATATAAAAATGGTCTTAGCTTCTGCGTTTCAGCCTCCTGAAATTGTCCAATTGCAATCCCTGAAAAAAAATGCAATCTTATGAAGGAAAGCAAGTTCTGCACAGTTGTCTCCCAGTCAGTAGTTCAGGATTGCTGGAAAGTGCAACGTTCAGTAAAAACTTCCAGGCTAAGAACATGGCCAAATTATGTGTGCCAGGTTAACATTTTGATTCGTATATTCACCTTCAGAAGCCATTGCCCAGCAAGCCATGTTTTAATACACACGCAGGTGTTAAATTTTACTTTAGGAGTTTTTTATTTTAAATTGAAGCAATTTGATTTTAGATCCATTGGCAGTTCTTGTGGTTCACTGTAATATCCAACCCCCGTCTCTCTCTCAGAGCTACAAGTGCTTAATTCATGTCTTTACGTCTCTGGGAGTGATTGAAATATGCATATGTGGGTAATGTAGGCCTAGTAACATCACATGCAATGTTGAGATCAAGTGAGAGCAGGTTTTTAATATTAGAGTTAGCTTGGTCACTTCAGGCAATCAGTAACACAGATAGGTTGAAACTGTAATGAAATGTTGTTAGGTCCTTCTGAGGTTAAAATAATTTTGCCAAGAGATGAAAGTAACTGGTAAATCCTTCTGGTATAAAAGAAGAGATGCTATCCTTGTCAACTCCTATTGGCTCCAGTAAAAGCTTGTGCTCCAAGTATGTATTAGGCATGTTCTTTATTATTGGCATGCTCTAAATCTCCTTGAAGGCTGAGTAGTTTATGTTCTTTTGTCCAGATGTTTACAAGACCATAATGAACCTCAAAGTATGATTTATGTAAATGTATTGGATTGAAAAGGCTACTGTTCATAGACCTTTTGAATATATTGAAAAAAAAGCAAGTCAGCATGTGAAAGTCGCTATTTATAGTGTTCTCGAATGATCCATGAAGTCCCTTCACTGGGTCTGGAGGAGAAGCACAGTCTCTATGTTAAGAGTCACGGTTGTAGAGAGGAGCTTGACATCTGTTTTCCATTACCTTGAAGTGGAGAGGGCATCTGGGGCTGCATGCATGATGAGAGGTAAAGATTTCAGTTGGACAACCCTCTAACCAAAAGACACAAGTATCTGCCTCAAAGGGGCTGGAGTTTGGGGGATGTGTTTAGTACTGTATTATTTGCCCATCCTTCTGAGGAAAACAACCAGACCAAAAAAAAAAAAAAAAAAAAACACACAAAAAAAAAAAACCAAACCCCCCAACCAAAAAAAAAAAAAAACCCACCAAAACAAACCATGAAATTTTTAAGCCATCCAGGTAGAAAAGAAACCAAATTATATAATTTCCGTGTTATCAAAGAGAGTAATTTTTTGACAGATAAAAGCAGAGAAAATTGAAAAAAAACCCAAACGCTGAAAACAAAACCAACTTTGCATTAATAAAGAGATTATTTAAAAACTTATTGTGCATTTTTTCTTGATTTCTACTTCCTTTTTAAAGGTTGAGTGGCATCTGCCCCGTGAATGTGACAAAAATCATCCCAGAAGGCAAGAAAAAAATGTTATGAAAGATCATATACAATATGCAGCACTATATTTGTCAATTTTAATTGGAATTTTCTTTTCACAGTTTCTAATCACTCTGGAATAACTCTTAATCTTTCTTTTCACAAGATAAACATAACTTATTTGCTAAATTAAAAGACCTGCTGAATTGCCCTGTCAGAAAGACACTTTGAGTCTTACTCAAACACACATTCTTTTCATTTACTGGAATACCATTGCAGTATTTTGATAATCCTTACTCAGGGTAAATTCTTTCTACTCCTTGTACTTCAGTAGATTTGATTTTCACCTAATTTCAAAATTGAATAGCTTAAATAAAAGGATAGTCCATTTCTCTGGATTGCCAAATTCTATTTGTGTGACTAAATTAACAAAATTTGTTAGCAGTTTTCACTTTTTAAAATATCTATGATTTGTAATATTTTGAATAATTTAATCTTTGCAGTTTTCTTTAATTAAGATGCTATTTAAGTATTTTTATACTAAGTATTATATTAAGTACATTTAAGTATTTTGGATCTGGTTTTAAAATTTTATTTTTGGCTAATCAGGGAGTAAAATTTTGTTTCAGTGCATTAAAACTGTGTCAACAAGTCCACTAGGTTGCATCTTGGGTAAGAAAGGAGGTAGTTTTCCTCTCTTTTAAACAGAGGAAAATCAGTGCTTGAGATGAGAACCGGTAATTAAGCCAAATTTGCTGTCTAGATAGAATAATTGATGTATTCAGTGAGGAAGAAGTGTAATCTCGAGGAAAATTATTTCAGGCGGTTGCTACCATCAAAGAACTTCTGTTTTTTAATGATCCATTAATGACTGTTTTTTATTCTACCTTCAGACACCTGAGAAATATATTTATAGACCATTAAATCACATCTGGCTTTTTTTTTTTTTTTTGTTGGTACTGATGCAAAACAGAAGTTTCTAAAACTGTGATAGACTAATTACAAATTCACTTTACATCATTTGTTATTTATCTCACAGAAAATGTTTTGCTCAGTTATTGGTTGAAACACCTGCTATTTGTCTTTATAAGTAATTTAAATTATCATCTGAGAGCTTGATTTAAAAAAACAAAGGTGTTCTAAAGTGGTAGGCATATTTCTGTGTGAATTTGCAAAGAAACATTTGCCTGATCTTTGGACTGTGAAAGCAAGTTATTTACTGTACCTGATGTTCTATATAAAATACTTACCAACTTCTCTGTATTATCCATGAAAATTCTGTATAGAGAAATGTCTGTATATTCATGGGTGAAGACTGTTAATTCTATTGATGTCTTCTTGGTCAGACAGTCATTCTATTTGTACGTGAAATGCATGTCGATATAGAATCATCCCAGAATATAGTCAGTACCGTGTCTGAGTACTGCTCAAAAAGGAGGTGAAAATGTGACTTATGATACCTCCTGTGTTTGAAATTCGTGAACATAGAGGAAAGTTTTGGTGGAGGGTTTTTATTTTTTAAGTTAATGTCAATGTTTTTTTCAAAATGGAGTTCTTGTATTTTACATTTGTCAGTGGACACAATAGTGAGCAGCATTTTCAGCTCTGCCACTCTGTGATATTCCTTCCCTGAACAGTGAAGATAAACATGTGACACAAACATCTTTTGTCATACAAATGTATGTATTTTTTAAGGCTGTGATCAAAAGCTTTCCATCAAAATAAGAAAATAATTCTTCAGTCTTTGTTTCCTTGCCTGTTGAACACTCACAGCCCTGGTCTTCTGTGCAGATTGCTTTCTAGGAGATTCCTTTGTCTCATTCCATGCCTGTTTGGTATCTGCTTTTTTATTTAACTTCTATTCTTGGAACAGCTGCCTCTTCACATGTGCTAGATAACCCCCATATCCTCCACTTCTTAAAATTTCTCCATAAAGCCTGCTTCTCTTAAATAGCCTTCCAGATTTTTTCCTCTATACTCCCACAGCACACCTACTTCCACATTTTCTTAATATTCTCAGGTGGCAGCATAAGTCCTACAAAGACTTGTACACAAGCTTGGTCGTATAAACTAGGTGGTGCGAATTAAGGTCTAAACCTGTTAGAACAATGGTTTATTTTCTTTTTCTGTGATGCTACAGACATACACGGATGTGGAGTATTAGCATTTTAATTATCCTAATTGTACGATGTATACATTCTAGGAAAGTCTATGAGTCAAAAAGCTGCCTTTTCTTAGCCTTAGAAAAGTTTATTCAGACTTCATACTATTCGGGTGTAGATACAGCAGCAGAACCCAGAATTTTTTCTTCATCCATGAGAAGCCCTTCTATTGCCCACCAAATCTTAACAACAAAACCTAGAAAAGAAAACTGTACAGAAAGTATGCTTGACACATTTCTGTCAAGAAGCTCAGAGTTCACTGAGTATGGCCCTTAAAACAAGCAAGAAGATCGCTCTGTCACCACACGCTGAAGTGGCTCAACACCTCTGGAGCACTGGGAAAAAAAAAAACAAACCATGTTGTCCAACATCTTGAACAGAAAGAGGCTGATGTTCCAAACTGCACCATACCTGTGAGCTATTTTTGTCGAAAGAGTGGTTTACAATATCATGGTCAATAATACTTCAGTCTGAAAAAATCAGAAAATAAATATTGTAGGTATTACTACTGCTGCTATTATGGCAGTTTGAAACTTTGTCCTAAACTTGATTAAAAGGTCAGAGGTATTCAGATATAGAAGGGTTAACACTGGCTGTCATGTATGTGGACAGACAGGTCCAAGTAAAACAGTGATTTAGGGAGGAAAACAGGCAAGCTGATCCATTAATATAAAATCAGACAAAAATTTAGTTATTTAAAACAACAGCAAATGGTATTTACTTCATACAGAAAAACAATTTAATATTCACAGAGTAAGCAGTGAGGTGTGTCCTTGACAGATGGATTCACAAATGGAGCTGCTGTATACTACTTTCTATCACATTTTATTACAGAGGTTTTATCATCAACATGATGCATGTTCAAAATGCTAAACGCATGCCTTAACAGGAGGTGAAAATCACTGTCAGTGGCTGAAAACTGCCTTCCTTGAACAACAAACTGCACTGGGGAGGCAGTAAAAATTCTTTTATAATATTGAAACGTCATGGTGTGTGTGCATGCACGTGTGTATGTGTTTAACTGTGTACAAAATAATGCAGCATCCTAGACTGTGCAGCTGGAGTGGGAATTCTTAAAACAAATGACTCAATGCTAAGGACCTATAGAGTTCTTGGTGACAGGTATTTACTAAAGTGAAATTGTAGCTAATCAGTTTTTCTGTGAACTTCTCTGTAAGATTTCTTTTTGGAACCCACAGTGGTAATTGTAGACCGAATCGGGGGCTTTTCACCTTGAAATTCTTTGAATGGCTTTGGTCTGGCAAATCTGGATTTCAATACAGTCGTATCTCCAGGGAGGGCAAGAAAGAAATGAGGAAATGCTGAAGAGTTTTCAGTCCCCCATTAGTGCCATGGCATCCAAGAGGGACATTCTTGGCTATGATGTGATACAGAAGTGATTATACAGTTCTCTTCTTATCAATATGGTAAAACCTCTGACCCCAAGCATCCCTTATAACTCTGTACCTTTATTATTGTAGAGGTCAGTTCCAAAATTGTAAGAGACTTCATGTAACTGCCATAACTGGTGAGAATAGTTTTAATAAGATTTCATTGACTCTCTAGACATCTTGGTCTGAAGTAGATGTTTCATTAAAGACCATCATTTTGGAATGAAATTCCATAAGCACAACTTGCGAGATTTTATAATAATCATCAAATCTATGCTGATTAATGAGTTTTCATAGAAATTGGCATGTTGCACATGCAAGGCAATTTATGTTCCACATATGCAAAGTGATAAAATTGTTTCCAAAACATATAAGTATTTGCACAATAATTAATGAATTTGTAATGTATCTGCACAATAGGTTGGACTATTGGCTTTCCAGTTAGATATTCCAGTTGCAAAACTGTCTACTTCATACAAATCAGTGGTTCATGCAACCCAGTACATAAAACATTAACCTACGTTTGAATTTTGCTCTGTGCTCCATTTCCTAGTGGAGAGGCAGTTGGTATTAAAGGATCATCTGTGCATGAAGCACAAGCTAGTCTTTCGTTGGTCCCAGCAGAACCCTTGTGTAAACAACATGAACAGAAACATGGACAAAAACGTGCAAGTCTGACATTCAGGGTAAATTGAGTGAGAATTTTGCAAATTTGACAGGTGATTTAACAGCAGCTGCTGATACTGGTGATACAAGCCAGTGCAGTGCAAGACTTTGGTCATGAAACAGCAGCCTGTGAATTACTGTGCTGTTAGGCTGGGGAAAAAGAAGAGAATTAGAAAGGAAAAAGCATTAAAGGCCCTGAAGTTCAAAGGGAAAAAAAGCAGTATACCTAGACAAGATTATTGGATTTTTTTTTAAATGCTGAGTAGGTAAACTTTTGAGCTAAATATATGTTTCCAGTTTATAAGAACATTGCTGAGATATTTTCATAATTTCCAAACTCATGTGATTTACTGTTGCTGATGCAAACATTACCTCTTAGAAGCTTGAAACAGCAAAAAAAAAAAATATTTACCATTTGTTCCCCTCCATCATGCATGCAGATTGGTTTGTTATTGTATGGATGCTGGCATTATTTATTTTCTTTTTTTAGAAAACACATCATTGAAGCATTTGTTTTGGAAAAAACACATATAAAGAACTACATGGACTTTGCTAACAGGTATGAGAAATTATATTTAAGAAAAGGTAGGTCACAATTTAGGCCTCAAGGTGTTTTCATCCTTCCTTAAATTCAACTTGTTAGTTGCAGTAATTGTATTCTGACAAACAAGAATATGTGGAAAGATAAAAACACACTCTTTTTTTGTGGAAGGGATCTATTGCAAAATCCCATTTTTGAGACTTTTTCATAGACTTTGCTGTAGCAAGAACAATTTGTCTTGTTCCATTTTAGGTGCTACATATTGAAAAAATTCTGATTTGTGGTCTCAACCTGCATTTTAACAAACAAGCAGAGTAACTAGGACTCAGGTACCGCACTTTCAGCCCATCATGACTGGGAAGTACCGTCACTCCTAGTGATTGCTTTGGGGGGGACATGATTATGTCATGTCTTAGACCAGTATTACCAGTGGCAAATATAGCAGAGTCACTATCATACCAAATCAGCAAAAGTGAGATCAAAGTACTTCTCTAGTTTTTGTGATTACTGTTGATAAGAGTGGCAGAATGTTTTAGGTCATGCAATGCATTCAGAGGCTAACTTGGCAGTCAGAGAAATGATGTAATCAGCTCACAAGAGACTTTCATCTATGTGCAGTGGAATGAGAAGCCTGGATTTTTATTTATAAACTGCTTCTTTGAGGGAATTATGCTAGGTGTGTGTGCTCTATAAAACCCAGCAGGATTAATTTCAGAGATATTTTTTTAAAACACTGATTATCCTAATTTTTTTGCTGAAACTTGCTTTTCCTGGCATGCCAATTGTTATGTGGCATTTTTGCAGTATCCCCATGGAGCAAAGAAGAGATTTTTATCAGACTCATCTCATTTGGCACTGTGTCCACTGCACATTTGGACTGATTAGAAGTATTAATAACTTTAGATAAAAGACTTGATAATCAGCTATCCATCTGCAGATTTCTTGGCATTAGGCACAGATAGGTTAGATCTGCAATTCCCCTGTCCGCGTTGTCTATTCTTTTTAATTCTGCCCTATATGCTGACATTTGAAACAGCTGTTACAGCCTGAAGTCATAAAAAGGAAGATGTTACAAAGCATGGATGCTTTCCAGTCCAATCATATTTGTTTTTATAGAATTAGTGAAAAACTTAAGTCTGCAGAGAGATACATTGATCAGTTTACTAAATTGGGATTAACACATTAGAAAAACCTGCTTGCTAGCTCTTAAGTTCATGCACTGAATGATTTAAAACTATGACTGTTTCTTCAGAGGGAAAAGATCCATTCACAAGCCTTTCTTAAGTTCTTGCAATAAACCTAGAAATTTAAACTGTGATTGAAACTATTTAATATAAGAAACTGGAAGTTTGAAATCAGTTCTTCCAAAGCTAGGCAAGTTCTCTGAGATTCTGCCTAAGACACCATGTTAAAAGAAATCCCTTGTACAGTCACAGTCTTACCTAGTACGGGGCTGGAATGTCGGTTATTGTGGGCTATGTCTGTAGATCTCAAAAGAACAAAGACTAGAAGGCATTTTAATCCACATCATCTTTTTTGGCATAACTAAGTCCTGTTGTCAATGAAGTATAAGAGGTTACAGCCTGATGAAGACAATGATGATGATTACATATTGAAATGGACAATAAGTGGATTTTAAGTGGTTGCTTGCTTGCTTGCTTGTTACATGAGGCTTTTTATTGGCTTTTCCCGTAAGTAGAAAAGTAGACAAACAAGACATAAAAAGGCACACAAAAATAAATAACAAATCTTATAGGGGGGAAAAAACCCCAAACAAGAGAATTAATTTCCCTTAAAAAAATGTAAAAGTTAGAAAAAAAAGGAAAAATAAATAGGAAACTGTAATGGTTACTTACTTTTTGGAGTTCCATTTTGACTTTTCCGCCCTTAGTTCATGTCAAGATTTCTTTGTAAGTGCTGTGGACGGTTAGCAACTGAAAACAAAAAAATTTAGCCCTAAAAGGTAAAGGGCTTAAGAAGCAGTTATATCTTTGAGGCCTACTTATATTAAAAAAGCACCCATTAGTTTGCTGCTAATTGTGGCTCCACTCTACCTCAATGAATTTTTAGCCTCAACATGTAAAATTGAAAAGTCTATACTTTGTACTATGCTTCTACGTATTCTTTCATCATCTCATAGCTGCATCTTCTACTGCATGCTGTAACATTTTAAGTGTTGGAATATCATCTCTACTAACCTTTACTAACAAGTGCGGACTAAGGATAGAATGAGTGAAGGGTTTTGTTTTGATGTGAATTGTGTTTAGATTATTACACTGCTTACCTGCTGGAACTTCACCTTAATTTCTTATTAAAAAAATCTGAAATCTTTAAGAACAAGTTTATAAAAACATAATTTTTGAGCACTGCTTGTCATCTCTGAGTTGTGATGTTTATGATTGACTTATGGACTCTCCATTCCTGCAGAATTTTACTGATGATACAAAGCACATTATCCAGATTGAATGAGTTCAGTCATGTCTACCCTGACCTTCAGCTATTTTTTGTCACCACAGTTCATTTTAGGAGAAGTAAATATTCAAGTGTTTATCCAGTGAGATTTCCTGACATAGAAATGAAAGATGGAAATGCCTTATGTTCTATGTATGTGTGAACAATGCACAGCCATTACAAATCTTGCTTTCACTATTACCTGGATATGAAAGAGGTCAGATATCTGTGTGCTATATAGCAAATAGACTTGGGAAGCACAGCACAGTAGCTTTCTGGAAAAACTGGTAGAAGGCTTATTTTGAAGCCAGATGCTTCAAAACTCATCCATTTTCCAAATTACTGGTGAAGCATTTGTTTTAAAATTGTGTATTATAGATATGATATATGTGGCTTGCACTAGTATAATAATGTTCATGCTAATTTCACATTTTTTAATTTGTGAGGGAGAGGAGATAATGTGTAACCTTTTAAAGACAAGGGAGGCAGCAAGGTTTTTGCTAATGGTTTCATTGTAGTGGAAACCTGGATTTTTCCCACCTTCTTGTTTTCGATGTCACCAAAAAAAAAAAAAAAAATCTTACAGCTGTACAAGTGTATGCATTTTTCTCATGGTCATGGATCAAGACATCTGATGATCTATTGGTTTGCTTGATCTACAGCTCAGAGGCTTTGAGAGAGAGGAACCAGTATTCTTTTGTCTGGTCAATTTACAGTCTTTCGCTCCCACTCACCCAAAAAAAGTTTAAAAATATATATAGATATATCTCCTAAGACTGTAGCTAAAGTACCAATATAATCAATTGGCTTAAAAGGTCACAAGTGATGCAGGTTTTCTGAGGCAGAGCTAAGAAAGCTCTCTACCTGCCTGCCAAATGGATAATGCATAAGCATTATGTAAGAAAACTCTCTGTGCAAGTGTTGGCCAAATTCTTTACATTGTGAAGTAATCATTTCTAGTTTTCGTAAATGAAAACACTGAAATTATCTAAAAGGCCGAAACCTGAATTTCATTGTGTTCGTTGCCATTTCAGGGACTGGCATATTTGAAGTTTTGTTTCTGAAGAGCAGTGTTGTCATCTCTCATAGCCTGTGTTGAGTTTTCTAAAATGCTGTGTGATGCAAAGTGATCCTAAGTAAACCCATTTGTAATTGTGTTTGTGTAGTATGGTAGCAAGCCTAGGATCCTGAGAACACATCTGATGATGTATATCAGTGCTGAAGAGATGCTTAAATGTTCTTGTACTGGATGCTGCAGAAGCTGAAGTGTGTTCAGAAGTATGTTGTTGCAGCTGCTGTTAGTCTACTAATGAAGTCATACTACAACTGTTTTAAAAGATTTTTGAAAACTAATACAAAGAATTGGGCTCTTAATTCCATATTTTTCATACAAATAGCTATTTTTTTTAAGTGCAG
>NW_010137959.1:59270-108965 GCF_000699245.1 Pterocles gutturalis
TGAAAAACTTAATCATAATTTTTTTTATTAACTGCTAGATATTAAGGAGGAATAAGCAAGAGGAGGTAAAATACACTCTTCATAAAAAAACCCAGCCCTCCAGCAATCCCCCAGACTTTACGCAAAATTATTCTGGATTAATTGTTTTTAATTATATGCTCTAGTTGCTACTGGTTTTCCCTTTTCCCTGTATATTCTGCACCTCAGTAGTCTTTGAACTGGAATTGTTGAGATAAGGCATTATAGAAGTGCTAAAAATATTACTTTTTATGAAGGAAAAATGGATTTTAAGGAAAAGTTACTGATGCTAAACTGAGTGAAGACAGGGCTGTGTAATGGTGATCTGATTGTTGCAGAACTGTGATACTTTGGACTTGCATGTTCATTAACAAGTCATTATGTGTCTGAAAGGCTGTTGAGGCAGGCAAATTACACCAATTCACCTAGACACTGTATAAACATGTATATGAAAAATACATTCAGTTATTCATAAAATAGCTGCAAATGCGGGCAACTATCAAATATCTCGGTTTGTTTTGTTAGACTCTTATTCATATATTTTTCTCTGTTATAATGTACACGGGAGACAAATATGACAGAATGAAAACTAAGGAACCAGCAGTATAGTATATTACACTCCTAAAGAGAACTTTTATTTTCTCTCTTTCTCTTTGCTGAGAGCTAACGCTGGTTCTGAATGATGTCGGACCTAGTGATGTCTGAATAACTGTCATATACAAGAAAGGAAAAAAATTTAACAGAGGGAGCTAGGGTATGATCTGGTAAGTGGTGTAGAATTTGCAGCCACACTTAGAAGGGAAGCTGAAACCACTTTTGTTGCTACTGTGTTATGTTGTTAGGCAAAGAACTGCATACAAAGGAATGTGTGGCACATGTACAGAATGACAACTGGGTTTACCAAAAAAAATTAATAAAAAACTGTAATGATGCTCATTAATATCCTCCCCTACTGGAAAGCAAAATGTGAAAAGACCAACCATTACAGAACTAGCACAGACAGTTTGCAATTATTAGCAGCCCTGCTCCTGTTGCAAAGAGCTGTTTTCTTTAAATGTCCCTCCATGACATTTCTTCTGAACAGATTGTAGCTCTCACTTTGCCTGTGACTAGCCTCTTAAGAATCACACTACTTACAACATAGCTGCCTTCACTCAACATGACAGAACTTTTGTCTTTCCAAATACTGGACAGAACTATTCAACAACTATGTCACTATGAGTATTAATGTATGTCCCTTTTACTTTTCCAGATAATGTAGTCCTTTAATATCAGCCTTAGAAGAGAATGCATGAGAGAAAGCCAAAGCATAGCAAGAATTAAATGCCTCATCTGAGATTCTGCAAATGTTTACTAAAGCTAGTCTTGTGCTGCCATTTTGATGCTAATTTTCATTAATATGCAGCTGTTCTCATCTTCTGTCACTGCAACCTAAGAGCAGTGATTTCCTTGTTAAGGTCTGTTCTGATAGCTTGGTGTCCTAAAATACAAACCAATCATTGTTTTATGTGTAATTGGTTAAATCAAATATTATATTTGGTTTTGTAAGCTTTGGAACTAGGAATAATATCTATGATTGGTGCCATTATGAAATGTATTTGTGATTTTCACTGTTTTACCTGTGTGTAAAAGACTTTATATAATTCACCAGAAAAACACCTTTGGACTAGGAAAACATCTCTTCTTCCATTTAATTCTGTGGAGAACTTGCCTGCTAAAATTATGGTAGTGACTAGACAAATATCCCAAACAGCAAAGCACTGATAACCTCTTTGCTGTGTGTGTGTGGATGGTGCCAGGGAGTGGACTGGAAGAGAGCAAAAGAGGTGTTTCAGACTCTTCTCACAAAGAGAAAATTGGATAAGAGGAAACTCACTAAAGTACTGAAGTAGACAGGTTTCTCTTGCTCTTTGCCTAATCCCAGGACCATCCATCTAACCTCACTGTGGTTTACTTAACATGTTTCTTCTGCCAACTAATGTAATTAAACTAATAGTTCAGTTGGTGGCAGGCTGCCTGAAGGTAGAGCAAAAACTGACACGATAGCCAACAGAGACTGCTAGTGTTGCACAAAATAATTGTTTTATTTTTTAAAAATGTAAGAAAAAAGCAAAACAAAACCTGTAAATCATGACAAGAACTATGATGACAGCAAGTTATTTAGAAATTGCTTGTCTGGGTTGTCTGTGCAGCTCTCTTTTTAAACAATATTAAATGTCTTTAACTGGAATGATGACACAGGGTATTTCGTAAGCCCTTTGTTCAGGCCTGCATCAGAAATGACCTGTGGTGGGTGGGAGAGGGGAAGGAGTAGAGAGGATACAGGCAGTAGTAGGAACATTTATTTTAGATGATAGAACCTGCTGGAGATATAAGAGCAAGTTAAATAGATGGTCATAGTAACTGCAGCTGTGAGTAGTAAAAGATTCTTTCACAGGCTCTCTGGAAATTGCAAGAGATTTCCTTTCCCTGGCACTCATTTGGGTGCTACTCTTGGGATGCACCTGTCAATTTATGAAACATGTTACCTGCAGAGCATGGTCAGCCAAAGGAAGAATTCCTTGTAAAAGGAAAAAGGACTGAAGAGGACTACTGAAAATCTAAATGGGATAGCAGGAAAGTCAAAACACTGATTTACTCTGAAGTTTAACGATAACATCACTATCATCTCCTGTCCTGTTCTCTCATCAATTCCATGTGAAATTTTTCCCTGCAAAATTTGGGCGTTTAGTATCTCAAGTACTTATGGAAGAGCAGTTGGTGGTAAGAAACCCATTGCTGATCAGTCCCCAGAACACATCTGCTACAGGATTTACTTATGGTGCACTCCAAGACAGATGTCTGAAAGAATATATGTCTTCTCACTGGTCTCCCTGCCTTCACTCCACTGAAAAAGTTACACAGTTACAACAGATACTTGTACAGCTTCTGACAATTCCTGTATTAGACACAACATTAGTTTATTGCCAAAGCCAGATTTACTAGCTCAATGTTCTCCAGTAAAGGAAGTAAGCTGCTGTAAAGGGAATAGCTTTAATTATTCCTGGATTGAAGACTGGAGAATGCCATGAGGTGTTACACTTATGAGGGTGGTCAGAAGTCAGAGTTCTCAGAAATTCTGAGCTGGATTCCAGTTGTTCTAATTTACTTCTAGGTTCTAGGACTATATATTGAAACTTAAAATTTAAATGGAGGTTTAAAAAAAGGACATTCAACTTGCTTAAAATGCAAAAAAATCAACTCCCTGCTTGAAGTGGAGAGCAATCCTATTCACTCTGCAGTGCAGTTCACTTACTTCTTTCCTTGTTCCATTTGATTAATGAAAGCAATGTATTTTCCTTCTGCCAGTGATTAATACTTCTCTGTGCTGCTTTGTTTTTGGTGGCAGATTGCTGGGGGAGAGATTCCACAGTAAATTGTTTTAGATATCAAGTTTTAAATAGGTTTTGCCAGCCTGCTTGTTTTGTGAAAAATACTTCTCTGTCTTCAGTGGTGTATAGCCTGGACTGTGTCTGCTCTATGTCTCTGTTAAAGAGAAGGGGAGTTCAGGAGAGCCCCTTTCAAAGCTCACTTCCCTCACTACAGCTGATAGTGCAAGGTGAAAGAGAACAGTGTGGCTTCTGCTTCCTTCCCCATGACTGCAGGGTAGGCATGTGGGGGCAGCAGGACAGAGGCTGAATCATAGTTACATGCTGGCCTTGATAACATCAGTTTGCTCTGCCAGGTACGTGGCTTGATTTAAAGCCCTAATGGGTGTTTGGTGAGGAGGTAATACTTTGAAGCCATTGCTGTTAGTGACACAGACAAAAGTTGCTCCCTGACTTCTCATTGGGGAAGTACTGCCTCCAGTAATGACCAGCTATAATTTGTATCGCCTGGACCTTCCTTGGTGATGAGGCAGGACCTATTTTTAAATAGTATTTTAGACTACTGTCTACACTAGTGATTCCAACAGTGCCAGGGATGTTCCTGGAGACAGGGACACAACCATCCATTCATTTCCACTGCTATAACTGTCTCTGGATAACTTCTGGCCAAAGCTAAATCTCCCAGATATCCCTAGGCAGAGTCTGGAGTTCAATACGAGCCAAGGAGCAACAGGCAATTCATGTGCAGCTGACCTGTTTGTGAGGATAAGAGAGTTTAATAATAACAGATGGGGACTGCTGTGCACGTTGGCCTCCATGCTGCAGAAAATTCATGGCAAATTTGTTTTACTGTAGTGTATCTTACAGAACCTTTTTCTTTAGTGGGTTTCTAGCTTTTAAAGAATTGTTTTCAGTTCCTTGGTTTTTACTGGTGGCAAACTCAACTGATGCTCAATTTCTGCTCATGCATTACAATTAACTACAAATATATTTTTGACTGTGTTTGCTTTTACTTAAAAGTTGGGAAATGCATACTGAAGCATGCACAGATGTAAAACCGGTGGCAGTTTGCCAGTATAGTGTTTGATGTTGCCAAGCATGAGAGACCTACGTATAGTATACTACTACAGCTTTCCTTCTATATATGTGATCGAACCACCATGTGCATGTTTTATTCCTTATCTTAAAAGCAATGTTTTATATTGCAGCCTCCAAAATAAAAACATAACTGTCAAAATGAAATCTAGCACACTGCCATATATATGACCTTCGAGTTAGAGTCAAAATAGCAAATATGTTATTTTAGCAGGGCCACTGAGACCACAATCTGCAAAAATCCTCTTTGCACTTGACTGTGAGGTCCGCCCTTTAAAAAAACACTTTGTCACAGTTTGTCCTGGTTTCAGATTGAATTTTTCACTACACAAGTCTCATGAATTAAACAGCAAGAGTAGCTTCAGCCAGTGACACGTTCTTCCCCTACAGCTCCTTATGTGGGGACCCTTTCGCTTGCAGCTGGAGAAAGCTGTTTTTCTTCTGCCTGGCTGAAGAGAAATCTATGCAACAGAAAGGACAGCTCAGGGCCCAAACCCAGTCATCGCCAAGAGTTGCTTAAAACAGATTGAAAAAGAAATGGTTTCTCCTCGTCATCTCCTTTCCTTCCAGTCACGTTTTTGTCAGCTACTTTTGCCTGAGAACCCAAAACTTAGACACAGCATGACATTTCCCTACCTTCCTCCTTCCCTTTCCACAGGCCTTTTACCCCCAGCTGTTGCTGTTGCTGCTGGCTCCATTCAATTAACCTCAACAGGAATGCAGTCATCCCTCTGTGGTTAAGGCTGTTCAGGATTAATGAACTGTGTTTTAAACCAAGGGAACTGTTAGTAAAAATGAGGTATCATTTCATTAGGAAATTGTGTACTGCTAATTAATGAAGAAGGTCATTTTAGGACTTGGCAGAATTGGGTCTACGTGGAGAAAAAAGAATCCACAGAGCAAATATGTGAAGTTTGTTGCTTTCTTTCACTCTCACTCTCTCTTTTGTCACCTTTTGTCTCCCTCCCATCCAGTCACCACCAAGGCTTATCACTGGGAGGCATGGAGCAGAGGCAGAAATAAAATGAGGCCACTTATTGTAGAGCCACTTGTTTCTTCATCCTTTGTTTCTGCGTGATGAATGCTGTGTATAATGTGATTTATTTAAGTGTTAAAAAACAGGGACTGGTCAACATACTGAGGTCATTCCTTCTCCACTTACCAACCAAGAAAATTCCTGGTATTTTCATGCTGGTCCTGGGAAAGTTTGCAGTCCTCCTGGTTCTCAGTAGTGTTTGTTGTATACATTTGAGGAAAAGCTTGGGTGATACCTTAGAAATGCTCAGCCTTTCACTTTCTGGATATCAAAAGCAATCATGACGGACACATAGACAAAGCAAAGTAACGAGGATCTTTAGTAAGAAAGTGACTGACAAGCCAGGGCAGTGACAGGGGGAGATAAAATAGGTCGATAGCTGGTGTTTGAAAAACAAGATCAGAAGAGGCAGCTTATAAAAATTTTCAAATTGTGTTCCTGTTTGGTCATACACAGCTTTGTTTATTACTTCAGAGTTCTTGACTCTTCCATTATTGCATATGAATTAGTATCCGTACTGTAAAAGATCAGGTAAATACCATAAATTACAAGGTTTCATGTTGCTTCACTGGAGGAGGTCTTATCATAAAGTAATGAAGTACACAACTGTCATTCAGATATTTGTATCTTTTATGCCAAAAATGTGTGATGTATGGTACTTAACTCTCTAAACCATGCAGTTGTAAGTACTTTTTTCTTACAAAAAAATTACATGTGTCCTTCTAAGTTCTAAAAATATACTACTGACTCTCCAAGTAAAAGATATACATTCTGGGAAAGATATAGCTATAAAAAATAGATTTAACACAGGTTTTGAATGTAAACTAAGTCTAATGACTGGAATTTTCATAATACGATACTGAAATAATTTTCTGTAGAATATATTGTAATGGGCCAAATATCAACCAACCACAAAATATGCGAGTTTGCATTCTGCACATATAAAGGAGGAAGATCTGATGCATTTGAGTCAAAGTTCCTCGAAGTGTTTTGTTTAAGTGCCAGAGCCAGCAAATATGCTAGCACATGTGCTTGTGTTTTAGCATATGAGTACAGAAAGTCAGCCAAGAATGAAAAAAAGTCAGTTGCATAGTTATTTTTGAGATGGTACTTTGTTTTTAATACACTCTGCTGTTATATTTATAGATTTGAAAGAAATTACATCTTATCTTCAAATGTAATTACCACAGAGGACACGGAACATGTGATTTTCAAAGCAGCCCAAGGAAATGGATGACCTGGTTCTTAGTAGGCAGGAAAATAATATGCTGAGACTCTTTTGAACATGCCAGTATTGAGCACCTGTACGGAAGCATTCTGTTACTTGATGCAGGTTAGCTATAAGTGAGCCAGCTGACAACATTTCTGCAATACTAAGAGTATAGTGCAATGCTTATAATATAGTGAAATATTTCATATCAAGTCCTGTTTGTCATGAGAAAAAATGTGCAGTTTCTGCAGGGGGTTTTTCTGGGGATTTTTTGTTTTTTCCTGGACAGCGTTATGGGCCAAATGCTCAATCCTTTTATGTCAAATGCAGGATTTTATTTAAATGAGACCACAATACATGGGTATGTGCTAAATCAGATATTTTTAAATGTGTGCCACTTGAGATAGTGGAAGAAAAAACACGTTCATGAATAGTTGTGATTTGTTTGAAGTCAGAGCACTTTTCTCTCTGTGGGTCTATTTATAGTTTCAGGATAAGAAATTCTTACAGTTAGTAGCAGGAACTGATGAGTGAGACTTTCACATACTCAGAAGAAAACCATGAGTTGCAGTTTTATGTTTCCTCAGCCTAAAGAAAATTCATGAGTTTTGTAGCTGGGATATAAAATTAATCTTGCTTCTGAGGAGGACCTTAATCACACACGCAGTTTTCCACTTGAACTGTGGTATCTGTAGTACTGGAAGGAGTCAGTTCTCACAGAATGTTTTTCATCTGGCTTTGTCTTGTTGAAATAAATATTTTATTTTGGCAGTGAGCAGGATTAGGTTTTAATGTAATTTTTTGGTATTTTTAATTTTTGTTCTGTTGCTATATTAAGACCAAGAACACAAATGGATTATTTTGAATCCTGAAGTGTTCCATTTTTTGCTGCTGGAGTCCAGTTCCATACAATATTAGCAATCAGCTTCTATGCCAAAGCCAAGCGGCGACAGTTGCAGTAATGAGTATTTGCTGCAGGCCACTGGTATGAAAATAGCACAGCTCTGCAAGCCTGCGTCACCAGAAACAAATCTTACATTTGACTGTGACTGATTATCCAGCTTGATTCTAGATAATTTATTATTGAAATAGTTCTTAAAGGACTGTCATAATATAATGTTAAGAAATGCTGATTCAGTCTTCAAGGCATAAATTCAAATGCCTTCGTGCTCCTTTTTGGTGTTGTGGTTTATGTGGTTTGGATTTTTTTTTTAATCTCTTGTACCTTTAATGCTGTACTCTCTATTTAGGGCACTGAAGTGTGTACAGGCAGCACCACTGTAATATATTCAAAGAGACACATGCTAGTTAGTTTAGAAGTTCTGGTGAGAAGAGGATTTGAATTCCCACTTTGTAAGCTTACTTGACAGCTTTTAGAATGTTTTCTCCTTAATTCCTGCAGATAATTCTGAAGTTTATATAAGGAGGAGCAGCTTTGCATCTTTAAATGTGTTATGGCTTTTAGATGGGGAAATTGAATGGTTTTCTTGTATATTTTTGTATGTCATCAATGCGTGTGAAATATGTAATGTATTAATATAGGGCACTTTTTGAAAGTTATATGAGCAGAATATATGCTCTGAACCTTGATATTTTTCTTAGTTGAAGATTATGCTGATGACATCTACCATTTTTAGTTTGATTTTTATATACAATGCTGCTTTCAGCCATGCATATCAAGACACCCTCACAAGGGAGAGCATAGTTGATTGCATTTTCTTTTTGCTTTAAAAAAATTACATGGTAAAACATCAGATCAACATAGATATAGGAGGTCAGATACCTGAGGCAGAACAAAATCTGCAGTTATTTAAGCTTTTTTTTTTTTTTTTTTTTTGTGCATTGCCTCAGTTTTTCCTATGGAAAATAAAGAAATTATGATCTATATTTTGCTTAAGGCAAAATCCTGACCCTTCCACTGCAAAGCTGGTGATGGCAGTTGATGTACATATCTAATTTCCTGCAAGATTAGAATGAGCACCAACCTTGCCATCAATCCTTAGAGAACGTTACTGTCTTCTTTCTCTTTTTGTTCTCACTCCTTGGTGCCATCTGCCCTCTGCCTTCCTTTTCACCAGGAAAGTACATTAGCTAGACCTACTGCTGTACAGTAGTCCCAGGATGAAGAAACTAAAGTTTCAAAAGCAGTGTTATGTACTGCTGGGAGTAGGCTTTTGAGGAAAATAATTTTACTGCAGCAACTTTCAACTGAAGGAAAGCCAATATCAACACAGGTTCTCTGGGATGGGAAAGGAGTGACTAGTTAAATGTGTACGTCTGTGGACATATCTAAAAAAGCTTCGTTTTCTTATCAGTTTCCCAACAAAATATTTAACATTTCAAAATAGTGTTTTTCTTTTGAAACATTATTGTTGGTCTGTAAAAAATAATAAATAAGAACGGAACGTTAAGCAAGGTAACATCATTCCTTCTGCACCAGTATTTGACTTCCCCAGTACCTTCAGGATATAATCACCTCCAGACTTACTCTCAGGAAAAAAAATACTTTGATTAGACCTTGAATGGGACCTTATTTTTGCTATATACTTTAATGCCTGGCAATATGTAGAATATTCACATGACAAACTCTGCTTTCTTGGTTTTATGAATAGTAATTTTTAAAAACCCTCTGGGGGAATATGTAGAAACATTACAAAATACACAATTTGTAGAAATTAATAGGGCTTGATGGGTCGTATTCCCACTGACTGAAAGGGGATCATGCCTGGGTTGCTCTTGCAGATCCTTTTCCGGACAGTTTCAAGCCCTCCAGTGGGCAGTATTTCCAGATCTCTGTAGACAGGATATACTCAGGCTTTACAAGTTTTAATATTAGAAAGAATTTCCTGATGTCTAATCTAAGTCTCTCTTGTTGTAACCCAATAGTCCTTGACCTGTTACGAGGGATCAGGGAGAAGACTTTATTGTCTTATTTTTAGCTACCTTCTACAGATAAGAAAAATGTTGTCAGCGTTTGCCCTTCGTCTTCTGTATCCACAGTCCATATTTTCTACACCTCTAATTTGTTTTGGCTTCCTCCCTTGCAGCCACTCTCCTGTTGGTTTGCATTTGTATTGCTGCTGGAATAACAACAAAGCAAGTAATTGTTAATTTTTGATGTTACAGTCCTGAGGCGGGACACAGGGTCTCCAGTGCTGATTAGAGGATAAAAAAAATACTTCATAAATCTCTTACTTTGCACTTTCAGTATGGTAGGGGTGTTTTTCGTAACACAATGATGTAAGAGATCGGTGTTCCTCTTGTTATCTGCTACTGAAAGCTTTTTCTGAAAAAAAAAAACCAAACAAAAAACCAACCCAAAATCAATCAAACAAACAAACAAACAAAAAGCAGTACTGGGGCTGTTCATCACTGTTTTAATAGATCAGATTAATCCTACTGAATATGGATTTCTTCAATTGCCTTTACTGAAAAGCATCTATTTTTCCATTTCTCCAACACATTAAAATTGTTTTGAATCATGTCTCCCAGTGTGTTTGCGCTTGCCCCCGGTTTGCTAATGTCTTCTAAGTTAATAGGTGCATTCATCATTACTGAAGTTGTTGAACAGTATTAGTCTGGAACACACCTCTGCAGCATCAGTTAGTGGTGTCCTTCCTGCATCACAGAACATACTGAGATCTGTAAGCTAAATAATTGTTATTTTGCCTGTTCTAATAGGCAGTAGAGCACCGCTAACACCAAGCGATGCAAGAAACCAAAATGAGCTGTCTATGGTGGAAAATACCCAATTCCAGGACTATCTCAGTAAAGTAACTAAGATTTCTTACCGGGGAAGCTGCTAATCAGTAGGCTTGATATATAACAAAATAAAATGCTGCAAAGGCAGAACTGCTCCTGTCCCTTGTCTCCTTCTCCTGTCCCTTACTTGCCATCTTCTCCACTGTCTCAGTGATGGATCTTACTGTCCTTTACCCTGCTAAGTACTTAAGTACCGTATGATTCTGCCATATCCAAATGTCGTGTGTATTTTACTCAAACCACAAAATCATTGTGTATTTACTCTCTTGGATTTGAAAACTACAGAAAAACACAGGTTCTTAGATGCAAGCACTGGGTTTCTTAATAGATTTAGGTATATAATATGCTTACAGTTTTTCCAAACATACCACTGATACACAGAGCAGAAATCTTATTAGTGTTTGTGTAGGTCTCAGTATAGAATGTTGTGTATTTAACTACTCTTATTAGTGTATGTTGTTAGTATGCAATAATAGATAATAATAATGCATGGATGAATGTATTAATAATTAGCTTAAGTAATTTAATATTAGTTCTGGCTAATATCAAGTGAATTATCAATTTATTGTTTTATTATATCAGATATCAAGAACATACAATTATTTAATTTTTATTTTTATTAGTACAAAATGTTAAAACTCTAGCTTGGCTTCTCAGCGTAAGTATTATGCAGTATTGTAGCAGTTTATGCCTCTAAAGTGCTGCGTACAAATTTTAACTGCCTATTGTACTGTTAATTTACATGACCCCTTTTAGTGGATTATCTTTCAGTTTTACATTACAGTCTTAATGACCTGTCTTTTCAGTTTATGAATTCTATATTTACTGGGTGTTAGCAGGATGCAGGAGACAGAATATGTGGCATTTTGATACGTGAGTACTGTATGTTGTAACCACGCAAAATACAAAGAATAAGGTCAGATTTAGTTCATTACCATTAGTCAAACCATCACAGGCACGATCTGGCTCTCTGTGGGTTACAGCATTAGGATACAAACAAGCAAATGCCAAAGGTCAGTCTTTTTTTTTTTTTTCCCCCTTCCATCTCCTCCCTTTGACCACAGACGTTTCCACAAGGACACCAGCAATATCAACAACGACAACCGTGGAAGTCCGGAAGAGCAGTGCTACGACAACTGAGATCACCTCTAAAGTGGAGAAAATCCCCACGACAGCCACTAGCAGCACCACATGCCCTTCCGTTGAGACTGAGGAAGAAAAAGCAAAAAGACTGCTGTACTGTTCACTATGCAAAGTCGCTGTCAACTCTGCCTCACAGCTGGAGGCGCACAACAGTGGTGAGATGGAGCAGTGCTTGCTTTCTTCCTTTTTTTCCTTCTGTCTCGAGAGCTCTGCAATTATCTTCCCCTGAATAGATTAGATCTCTTGCAGTAGGGGACAAAGAGGTGGCAGAAAACTGGCAATTACATGGAATTCATTAACTATTAAAGAATAAAAATGACAGGCAAAGAGGCTTTCATAAAGGGGGAAGAAAGGAATTTGTTGCATGCAAGATACCCATTTTCTTACATTTTAGCTTTTGCAGCTTCCAGACCTTTTAGAGCTAAATGACAGCTCATGCTTCATTACCTTTGGTGTTCAGAGTTCACATAGGGTTTTTTGTGCCAGTTAGCAAACTGAGTATGAATGCCATTAGTTTTGTTTGAAATCTAACAAATTAGGGCTGAAAGAGGGAGTGTCAGTCAGTCAGAGTTCAATGATGAGAGACAGAACTCTTAGATCCTTATTGTCTGTTAATAACTTGTTTAAATTATTTGTATTTTTCTTTTGTTTTCATCAACCGATAACAACTGCTGCATAAGGGGGTAATTGCTTACCTCCATCTTTCTTAATTTTTAAACCTTTTCTTGTTATTAGAGCTAGTAGCATCAATAGGAGTAGTAGAGAGTAGTAGAGAGCCACCATTCACAGTCACTATTTAAGCTTCTTAGTGATTTGCTTTGTGGTGAGCAGGGTTGAACGATCTTGGGATTTAATATGGTGGCAATGACCACCTATAACAGTCCTACAGAAGAACTTCTGATTTTGGATTCAGGGGTTACCTGCCAGCTAGGTAGACAGAATTAAGAGACAGGCAGAGGTTTGAAATACAGATACAGAGATGATATGCCTGCAGCAAAATGATCAGTCGTTTTATGGCATATTAAAAAAAGAAATAACTTTGGCATGCCTATAGAATCCACTTAAATTAAAAAGGAAATGGTAATTTGTTGGTATTCATGAGAAACAAAGCCTAATCAGTTTTGAATGCTGTGTTTGCTGTATGCCAGATCTTCAGCTAGTGAAAATTCAAGTTCCTAAAGCTGTACCCATTTAACCTATTTAATTTCATATGAGAGGTAGACTCTAAACATTTTTCTGAGCAAGATGAGAGCTAAAATATTATTCTGAATATTTAAATAACAACCCTCCAAGTTTTTGCTGTCTGTGCTGATAAACTGTGTGTGTTGTATGTGGATGCATACAACAATTATCAGTGGAACACTGATTCTGAACACAGTAGTAGTCCATTATCATCACAGACTACCTGCATGGAAGTCAACAGTGTAAGCAATTGTTCAGACTGAATAAAGGTAAAACAATAGGACACTGTTGTTTTCTATCCAATCTTTATTTTAATAAAAAATGTAAGTGCATTTTTCTCACATGCATGTTTCTCCCACGTTTTGGTTTCTGTCCAGGCCATTAAGGATCCATAGGTTGCTGACAGAAACTCTGCCCCCTTTTTGATTTGGAGACTAAGTAATTAATCACAGATTTAAGTGTAAGATACCTAATGCATACTGCTTATCAATCCATTCAGGAAGACTACAAATCAAAGACAAGTACATCATTAATAGCAAAGTTACTCTTCCTTTGCAACTACAATTCAGGTCTTATTAGCAGCAGGAGTTAATGAGAAAAGTCACACCCATTTAACTTCCCATCAGGATACCTGATTGTGCCACTGCTTACTGGTGTGGCTGCTTTGTTCTAGTGCATTACTTACAGATATGTAATTTAATTATTAAATATCAGATGTGAAATACTGTAACACTGGTATGAATCTGATACAGACAAACACAGGCACATTCCAAGGATAGCACATGGCACCAAGCTGAGATTCATATGATTTTCTTTTAAAAAGAAAATTTAAAAATGAATGCAACCAAATTGCCAAAGTTGTTTCTGTTTCCCATTTCTAATGTCTCCAGGGACTAAGCACAAAACTATGCTGGAAGCTCGGAATGGAAGTGGAACCATAAAAGCCTTTCCCCGGGCAGGCGTAAAAGGCAAAGGACCTGTGAATAAAGGAAACACAGGCCTTCAGAACAAAACATTTCACTGTGAAATATGTGATGTGCACGTAAACTCTGAGACACAACTGAAACAGGTACTCAGCTAGTTTGCAGAGTGTGAATCCTTGGCTGTTCTTTGTTTTCATGGTGATAAAGTACCAACACAATCAGTGTGTCAGTCTAACAGTTTGTATCCAAATGGAGCTTACAGATTTTGCCCTTTGTACTTGTCTTTCATGCTGTATGTTTTCTTCTGGATATTATTTTCCCATGCACAGAATATATTTGCTCAAAAAGCTCTTGATTATGTATATTTCTTAAAGGGTTATAGAAGCTGTAAGCTGCAACGTTACAACTGTCTTTAGACTACTATAATTGTCATAAGCTAATAAACCCTGCCATTTAGTGTACTACATGATATTTGCCTTTACAACAGTGTGGAGTTGGGTGCAGCCAGTATTTTCACAAAACACTGAATAACCTTCTTAGAAATGCGGGATGGAGAGGATTTGTAATATTTATTTTTTTTTTAATCAGTGTTACTCTGTAACTGAGAAGCATGACCTCTAAATTGCAATTATGCTAAGTTTATGTTCAGTCATTCTTCAGATGAACAAAGCCTTTGTTCTGAAAAACAGTTTAATTCCATATGCCTTTTGGAATTAGATACTTGTTAAGGAATTTTACAAGAATGAAGATAAATTCTGTAATGGATAATAGCAATACTTGTCTTCTGCTTGTCTTCAGGAAAAAAAAATGTCCAGTCCTTTGTCCTTTTTTTTTTTTTTTTTTTTTTGGTGAGAACGCTCTTGAAAATGAAAATCAAAGTAAAAATATAGTTCTGAAAAAGATCTCTTACATCTAATAGTGCAATAAGGTCTGGGTAGAAGGATTCTTATAAAATCGCATAGATTTTATGAAGGGATTCTTAGGGATTTAAACAATTTTGTGACCTTCCCTCTGCCTCCACCCCTGAGTAGGGGATGCTCTGCTGTCTAATATTCTTCCAAGATTTTGTAAGCAGTGGATTGAATTGGATGGGTGCTTTATAGAGACAGGGAGGATTTTTTCAAAGGCTTCTATCTTTGACCTAATTCAGGTCTTGTTGAAGTTAACAAAGGTGAGAAAATAATTGACTACAGTGGAAGCAGAGTTGAACTGAGCACTGTGGAGAACCACAGTCCCAATATGTGATGTGCAAAGGATCGTTCAAATTGGAACAGACCCTATTCCTGTCCGTTAATGAATTAGTCGAAGTAATGCTGTTGTGGAGAGCAGTAGACTTCAGTATTGGAGCACCCTTGTGTAAAGCAGTACCTGAATTGATCTATTAAAGAAGTATAATTCTTTTTTTATTTTTTTTAATGTATTTTAACAGCACATAAGCAGTAGAAGGCACAAAGACAGAGCTGCTGGGAAGCCACCTAAACCTAAATACAGCCCTTACAACAAACTCCAAAAGGGAACACATCCTCTAGGGGTAAGCCAATCACCTTTTAATTTTACTTTTATTTTAACCCTGCTGAATAGAGTATTTAGAAAATGTATGTAGAAAAATGTTTAAAATAAGAGGAATAATGTAAGCAATGGGAGTATACAAGTGTCTGAATTAGCCCTGGAAGGCCCAAAAGGGACTTTTTGTATACTTTGATGGGTGTGGACTACCCGTGGGTCCTTGTTTTTGTAGCTACCCTGAATAACCTCAGAAAAGAAGTTGGCTTCAAAGGTCATTAGAGAGCAAGGGATGAAAGAAACATCCAGATGTCAAACAGGATTTTTCCAGTTTTCACCAAGGACAATAGTGATGAAATGACTAAATAAAACTCTATGAAACATAAAACCTTTATTCTATCCTTTTTTAGAAAATTATTTAGATAACAATTGAAACAATTTTAAAAATCCATCTCTCATTTCATTCCACTCAGTCTCAGGATGGTTCTGGTCACATTTTTGACTGTCAGGATAAACTATCAAAAACGCAGTTCTTACAAGTTTCAAAAGCTGAGAAAAAAAATTAATTTTTAATAAAAAACCCTGCTAGGATCCTGCAATTCATTAAGAAACAGCTTATATTGTGGGTGGGATAGTGAAACATCTGACATTTATCTCCATCAGATAAACTGCATGATTGTTTTATGTGCCATGGTGTTTTCTAAGGGTTTATAGCTGGTTTTGGCAGAGGAAGGATGTTGATTCATTGGTCTCACAGAGATCAGCCCCTTATTCCTTGACCATCTTCTCTAATGCAGGCAGAATATGCAGCTTTTTTTCTCTGTGAAAACTCAGTTCTCTTTGACTGAAAGCTCTTTTCTTTACAACCAAAAGCGTGTCCTTGTTGGGGCAGCCCTCGTGAGTGGTATATGCCCAATTCAGTTGGGTAGGAGCTTTCCTAGATGTTGTAGCATAATGCAGTGCACTGTTCTGGTAGATCCACTAGTAAGGAAATAGCCCATAGGGTTTTCAGTAATCCACCAGGAAGACCAAAGTCTACAATACATATAAGCTATACTAAAAGGAATAGAAAATATGTAATTAGGTAAGTAGGATATGGAATTGCTAAAGCCTCTCTGAGAGGATTCTTGTTATTCCTTTAGGAAATTCATTGTTTCCCAAGGGCTGAAAATAACTAGTACATTACTGTTGCTGTTTTGCATAGTTCTCTATTTGCCATTTTATGTAGTGGTGTTTTCTCAGAACTCCAGTCAAGGGTCAAGGTGATTTAGTTGCTGCACAGACAAATCAAGGCAACGTGTCCTTTTCCTGATCCCTCACTCCCAATTGCTCACAATATGCAAGTCAGGCCAGAGGTGAGCAAAGAAGCAAAGGGGATTTAAGAAGGAAAGAATGAGTTATCAATAAATGAACAGATATGTATAGTAAAACAGTGAGAAAGGAGAAGAGCAGTTCTCCATTTAGTCTTTTTGGTTTTGAATAGAAAAAATACCAAAATTACTGTCACTTGAAATGCAGAATGACATAGCAACAAGCCAAGGATTTGCTAGTTTTGCTTTGAACGTAAATGTTTTTGATGAGCTATAGACTTTTTCTTTACTCTCCATTAATTTTTCAAGTCCTTTACTGTCCCTTAATTTACTTAATTGGAAAGGAAACAGAAAGGAAATGGCTATTTTACTCTTAATGTTGACCTTTGTGTTAATTAGTACTTGCAGAGATGTTTGAAATGAAGGTGCAACATACTGTATGTATTAGATATTAGTGGTTTTGCAGCTATCTTGAAATCAGAAGCATGTTGATAAATTAACTGAAAAGCTATCTAACTTCATTAGGAGTTACAGATTCCTCCAAGAATGGCAAGATATTTCTAGGCTTTTAATATATAGTCACATAAGATCTGTGTTCTTTATGACAAAAAATGTATGAAGATCACCAAATTTTTTTTCTACAGAAGTTAGAAAAAGGACATACTACATTTTCATAGCTTTTCTAGAACAAAAACTTTACAATGGTGTGTTTTCAATATCATTTGTACTGCTTTGTCTAGTCTAGTTTTGCATGCTTCCGAGAAGGAAGCTTTATGAATTCCCACAGTACTATTTCAGAGTTTAAGAAATCTTGTAATGTTGGGACCTACTTGGTTCTTCTTTAAGCAGCATATGTCCTACATGTATAAAATACTACACAGGAGAGAAAGAGGTTATCAGGTGTTTGATAGTCCAGACTTTCAGCAATAAAATAGCTCTTATGAAAAACATCCTTAACTGGGAATTCTAGACCACAATCAGAGTCCTGTTGTTTTGGCCTGGGTTGTTGGTTTTTTGTTTTGTTTTTTTTTCACTTTGTACTCAGGATTTTTTTTGCCTCTTGTCTGTTCTAAACAAGGCTGAAAAAGCCTATTTACTAAAAAATGTAAGAAAGGAGGAAAAAGTCAAATGCTCAGAAAGGAAGAAGACAGCTTGGATCAGTGGGTGTAACACTAATCAAGGAAAAGATCAGATCGTTGCTTTTCATAAGCACCATGAGGAACTTTGTATATAGCATCCATTATGTCCTCTGTTAAGAGAATCACAGAATCTGGTCCCCTCTGAGTATCTTTCCCAGATCTTTAAAGGACCTCGAGGCCAGCAGTGTTGCCAGTGGGTATTAGGAAAAGTCAAAATTCTGTATTTGTCTGGCTGGTAAAGAACCAACAGATCTTTTGGAATATGGTGGTAGTATAATGATGAAACTCGCTGTTGGTTCATGCCAGGCTACCCCTGTCCTTACTTTCTGACTGTTCACCCACCAAGGTACTGTTGAATGGAAAGTATCAGACTGATATAGTGCAAGTTAATTATTTGAAAACCCCTTTTAATTCAAGGATGAGAAATTGTGTTTCCCTATGAGAGAGCAGTGTCCATATTTACACCGAGATTTACCACAGCATGGTACATATATTCCGTATTCCATGTGTTCAATGACACATACTCAGGTTTATGTTCTTTGCAAAGGGCTTTGGGTTGTGCCAGGACACAGGGTTACCAAAAGTCCATCAGAGCCAATGGGAACTTTTCTTTGTCAGTAGATGAGGTCTCTGTTCTTATCTCAGAGTTATAAAACCAGAACAAAGGTATCCAGGCTCCTGGCATTTCATTAGAAACTTGAAATCCCATTGAAACTGCAGAAATCTATATGGACTACTCTGATGTTCATTTATATGCGTACCAAATGCAGATTCTCTTAAATAATAATGGACCTCTGTGAGTATTTTCAATCAGTCTGGAAAAAACTTGAGTTTATTTTTTTTCTTTTTGCAAACTCTAAATTAAGAGTTTTTCAAATTCTATTTGGTAACGCACAAGATTCATGATTTAAACGGTTTCATAGCAGAAGCCTCAGTGACAGTAACAAAAATAACATGATTTGGCACCATACTAAATGATACAGACAAAAGTTTTTCAGTACAACATTTTAAAATGTCTGCCACTTTTTCACAGTCCTTATAAGAATGAACATTATTCTAGTAAAATACATTTGAAGACTCAGCAAGATGACATAGAGCAGCACTCATAAAAGTCATCACTTGTTCGAACATATGAAACATTAGGAGATTTTCATAACTAGTGCAAGATAAGCTTTGTTTATTTTCTTGTCATTAGAGGCAGGAGATAATAAAGAGGAGCTAGCTGGAGGTCTTGTTTTTAAGTAGAACTTATATCTTAACGATAAAACCAAAAGTACCTTCTTAGTCAGACCAGGGAAGAGGATATGTTTTCATTCTGCTCTGGTTTCTATCATAAAGCAGTCGAGATGGAGATCTTTTAATTGATGGCTAATTCTTCTTTATTTAATTCTTGAGGTGTACATGCAGCTTGTCTTTGGTGCAGATTGCCCAGCCCCTTTTTAGGTTTGCTTTGACTTTTAATCTCATATTAAATTGTAAGTCTCAGTGATAAGGCATGAACATTGAAAGTCTTTGTCCCCAAAGAAATCCTGCTCACCCTTCTCCAGTGTGCAAGATTGTGTCTCCTGTCACAAGCCTGCAGCTCATAGTCAGTAGCCACTACAAGGCCTCTCTCACCTGATTTTGCACTTATAATCTTAAGTCAAGCTACCTGTCATGTAACTAATGTGAACAAATTATGTCTCTTTGCTTGTTTGTTTTCTCTCTTCCCCACAGGTAAAATTAGTATTTTCAAAGGAACCTTCAAAGCCAATGGCTCCACGAATCTTACCAAATCCGCTCGCAGCTGCAGCAGCAGCTGCTGCTGTGGCTGTGAATTCCCCCTTCAGTCTTCGCACAGCCCCAGCAGCCACCCTTTTCCAGACTTCAGCACTTCCTCCAGCACTCCTACGACCAGCTCCAGGGCCTATACGGACCACCCATACTCCTGTGCTGTTTGCTCCTTACTGAACTCCAAACAGGAACTAATTGTACTGCAATAATTTTTCAAATCAAAAAAAAAAAAACAAAAAAACACAAAAAAACAAACAAAAAAGAAAATCAAGAACATTGAACTATGCAGTGTTTATTTATAGTTTAAAGTATATATGAAGAGCCAGGACTTTTGATAGAGAACTGAACAAATTCTAAAAGGGGGAATGGGCAGTATTTTCTCCAAATGAGAACATTCCTCTTGAGTATTGATCGTTTTAGAACTGATATCCATCATTGACTTGTAGTGACATGTAAAAATTATGAAGCCTTTTGACTGTGCTTTTTGGCACATATTTCCCTGCAATGTCTTTCCTGCTTTATGAAACAACTTACAAATTTGTATAAAGGGCATTAACTGGTTCCAATGTACATAAAATACTTTATTCTGTAGATTAAAGAAGGAAAAAAAAAACACTGTGAATAGTAGTACCCTTACCAATCCTGCCAAATCAGCAGTTACTGGGTATTTATCTGAACAAAAGTAGATACAGTAGATGTCTTGTAAAACAGTAGTATTGTGTCTCTATCTATGCCACTAGGTTTCTAACTGAGTTGCAAAAGAGAAAATGAACAAATTATGTCACTTTGGTAAATAATCAAAAATGATTACAATAATGTGGAGCTGTTCCTGGTGAGCAAAAATTGTTTTCCTCAGCCATAGAAGAATAAGTGTGAAGATAATCTATGGTTAGGGCAAAGTAAATAATAAAAAAGGTTTAGTGAGAAAGAAAAAAAAAATCCAGATGCTGTACACAGGATAAGTGAAAATCCTGTTTAATTGAGAACATATGTGTACAGTGTGTGTATATTCAAAAGGTGTAACACAAACAGGACAGATCAGTGTTTAAGGCATGCCAGCGGACAGCAAAAAATACACTCTCATCATTAAACAGGCCTGACGCTTTAGTGTTGAACAGAGGGAAGACACAAATGGTTTATGCGTAGTCATAACTAGCAAATGAAAAGCAGGAGAGAAATCCTGGCCTCATTTAAGTCAGTATAAGGTTCCTCCTGACTGCAATGTAGCTGGAATTTCATCCTAAGAATGGCACATATTCTTTTTATATCACACCCGTGGGAGAGTCTGTAGATGCAGGTAACATTTTTTGCAATAGACTTAGTCTTAGAAACAGATTTATTCTCTTGTTTTATTTCCTACTGATGTGATATAAAATGTCTTAATATAGCTATAAAATGTAAACAGCAACACATGAGATACATATTACGAGATAACTGCACATCGTGGGTTTGGAACAAATACAACCTTATAGAATCGGAAGGGACCCTTGAATTCTGTAGCTGACCTTCATGTATGGACAGCTTAAAGCCTTATATGTTTACTGTGAGGCTTAAAGGAGTTTACTGTGTCCCTTTAAAGTAAGATTTATCAGGGGTATATATAGATATATTGTATATATGTTAGAGTAAGAAAAATAACTTATAAACAGAAAATCTACTATATAAAATAATTATATAACCATTGAGTTTCACATGTGGGTCATTAAGTGGTAAGTAACAAACAGCAGAGAAAAAAATAGACTTCTTGAATTTGATTCTTGCTGCCTGCTTTTTCCCATAGGGAGCTGAAAAGTACCTATTAATATTGCGGAGTGCGCTGCTGAGTCACATGCGATCACTCTGATGTGTAGCTAAGTCAAATGCCTACCATACATTTAAGAGGAATAAAATTTAAAAACATAATTTAAGTTTAGATGAGGAAATTATTTGAAAGATTTTATTAAAAGGTAGTAATGCAAAATATTGACCGTGTGGTTGCTATATAATACTGCCTGTGGTTAATAGGGACAGTTGGGACATATAGAGGATGGGAATATACAGCACTTTTGACTTGCAGTTCATCAGTGAGCCTTCTGTATACATTAGTATTTGCCATTTTTTAAACCTCTCTGCATTTAGATTTTATAAAAAAAAATATATAAAAAGAGAGAAAGAAGAGCTTCCATGGATGTCTGTGTCCAAAGAATTCCAAAGAGATGCATTTATTTATCTAGAAATATTAAAATAAGTTCTATATGATGTATTTGTATTTCATCCAATTTATTTGCAAATGTTTGTGCCTTGAAATTAAATGAGTTTTGGATTATATTTAATTCACTCCTATGTAGCCATGAAAAAGATGCAATGGTGATTTCAGGGCTGGTTACTAGCTGGATTGCTTTGGCCCAATTTCCAAAACAATGAGTATGAGTAAGTTCATGAAGCCAAGTTCAGGCACCTAAATAACTAGGGGCTGACATTTAAAAGGGCTCCCTACTCTACAGCTCCCAGTAAAGAGGCAGTAAACAGGCCAGCTAAAAAACCTGCACCTAACACTCAATTTAGAAAATGTTTCCTTTTATTTGGGTACATAAATATAGTGTAGTAAGGTTCAACTCCTCTTTGCAAAAACTTGGCCTTGGTCTTTTAAGCCTGCTTTCAACCTTCCATCTTTTTGCAGAAGTGCCATTGTCAGCTGTGTTCAGATTCCTCCTTGAATAAGGCTGTGCTCCATGAACCACCGATTATCTCCAGAGCCTTTTGTAATAGCTTGGTAAGAGCTTGCTAAATGAGCAGAGGAGGACTGGTGTTCTGGGAAAGGAGAACCTCTGGGCAGGCGATCTTCTCCCCGTGAAAAAAAAACGCAGATCGGAAAAGGGTAGATGCACAAATATCCTGTAGGCTCTTATGCACGGCCTTCTGGTGCATGGACATCTGCTGCACACCCTGCCATGTTGTTGTGATGCCATCAAAATCAACAGGCTGATCCTTGCCAAAATGTGGCCTGTGGCATGTATGGAGGCACAGTACTAAGGGCAGAGTTAATACAAGTTTTGCTAGAAATAAAAAGAGTGTCATTCCAACTACTTACATCAGCCACTTTGCAATGACACCTTCAGTTTTCTTGGACCTCTTTTGTCACAGTGCTCTATGGAACAGGTTTTTGTTCACACAAGTCTCTTTTAAATTTCAGCTGTAAACAACAAACTCAATTCTTTTTATGTCTCTTACTCACTACCTAATAAAGGATAAAGCCTAAATGTTAGAATGTATAGTGGATTTTCTCTGCCTTGCTGTTCCACCCCCCTCTTGGACAGTAACAAGTCAACATACCAGGATGTCAGCACAACAGTTTTGTTACATATAGATCAAGGAAAATACTGTCACAGGAATCTGATTGGGCAAGGGGAGATTCCAGTCGAGGGTATGTCCACAGCAGCTGACAGAGGAACTAGCAAACAGAAGACACTTTACACCTACTTGTCAATACATCCAATATGGAGAGCATTATATAAAAAGAAAAAAAGTGCCATCGTATTTCATATTACAGTAACACTCCAGGGCCAAGAGGAAGCCTAGAACACAAAGGAACAGATCATTTCTTCGAAGACACAGTCAATCACTGGAATAACAGTGTGAAATCAGCCTGCAAGGAAATGGCTGGGTACGAACTCAAAAAAACAAACAGGTTCAGGGATGTTTTCTTAAATTCTATACAAGGTGTTAGAGAATGACTATTCTGTTCTGACCCAAAGAGATGGTATTTTTGTGGGAGGGATATATATATATTTATATTTTTACACTATCTGCATTTTTCCAATTATCTCTGGCTTCAAACCTTTGTTCTGAAGGATCATCATTGCTCTGAACCATGAAATCAGTTACCTTCTTGAAAGCTGCTGTAAAAGCTGATGTGAGAGGTCAGTAAGCAAATGTTATAAATATGGTGATCTAAAATGAAATGGAAGAAAAAAAATCAACTGGCCATGTCAAGAAATATTGTATTTGAAAAGTATAGATCTTTATTTTAAGATAAAGTTATATAAAATCAAGAATAGCTAAATAAAGTTAATATAACTAGAAAAATTATATCTGTCATTTTAGTACTGGATAAATTTCATGTCTCACACTCATTATCTTCCAGTTATACCAGGAATACCATAGCTGAATGGACCTGCCCTTAGTCACTTCTATTCTAATCCCCAGTAGAGTATTGGCCCAATATCCCCTGAAAGCTGAAATCAGGCTTCTTAGGAGCCCCTGCTTCTGCCTCCTGTTCCCAGTAAATGCATAGGTTTTAGACTCTCTTCAAAACATCTTGGGGAATATCTTAATATCTCTCATTTTTTGCAAAAATAGATGTCATTTTGTGAATGTAAGACCAACACCGAGGACCAAGACCTGAAAGGTTTCCTCACAATTAATTGTAGCATTCTTGTGGCTGAATATGAAGCACAGATACCCAGATTGTTTGGCTGCACAAACCTCTCGGACAACCTGTGAAGTAGGAAGCCTAAACCGCTTTATAAGGCATCTGTTCTTTTTATTAACATAGGTGCCTGAATGTCCATTTTTAAAATTGACTTCAGCACAATGCAGGTTTCAGGGCTTGAAGCACATAATGCTCACAAGTAAATAACTGTGGGCTTCCTATTTACCTAGGTGCATGTGAACATGTGAGCTTATGCTATGTAAAATATTCCAGATTTTTTTTTTATATATATCACATGTTCCCCTGTTCTCATTTTTTATTTGTAAAGGCCATTACTTCAGTGCCAGTTAATCATAAAGAAGCTTCTGTGCTGGGCTTCAGTGTGTGACTGAAGAAATAGTAATACTAGTAAAACCTAACTTAAACAAGTTTGAATCTCAAACACACAGTTAAGGGTTTATCCAAGGACAAGAGCTTTATGCCCTCTCACAGCTACAGGTTTATTAAAATTCAGGACCATTTAGGAGTAAATGTAACTATCTGGAGGATGGTTATTACATACCCTGATCTGAAACGTCAGGGGCTCAAAGTCTGCACTCCAGACCGAAATTAAGTATACTATGAAAACCATAATGCTCTTAACCCTGGGGCTTCTGAAAGCTGTTGCAAAAATCTGTGACTTCAGCAGAGGCAATTTTTTGCCCTGAGTGCCTGAGGCCTTTTGCAGTCATGCTGTGTTCTGCAATTACGTGCCATTCAACTCTGATTCCGTATTGATATATTGATAAAGAAACTTGGCTGAGCCTGAAACATTATTAGTGGCTGCCTAGTTCCTGTGATCAGCTTCACACTGGGATGATACTTGGGTGGTGAAGTAAGAAGAGTTAAAAGAGTCCACAAAAAGTAACTGGTAATCTAATTTGATCCTTTTTCCTTGCGCAATGTTCTTATGTGGAACTTGTGACACTTTAGTATTCCAGAGTTCCTAGATAAAACATAGGGGCCTTGAAGGTCATGAGATCTTAACTTTAAAAATAATTTTGATGAGAAAGATGATGAGAAGGAACCCAGAGGACTCTCTTTGGCTTTGTGGCAATGGTCTTCACACTAGTCACGCTGCCAGCACACAAACATTTGTGCTGTTCACAACAAAAGTTGAATATTTGACACCCATATTTAGAAACAAGTATAATGATTAATATTCATTGTATAGGTATTGGACACTTAATTACAGGACACAAGAATTTTCCTTGGAAATCCATGCATTCGCGTCTGTTCATACCAGCCAAGATATCACTGCATCTCGTCAATACCTGGGTCTCCAGAAAGGATGTCCATATTTTTTATTTTTCATTACTATTTGATTTTTCTTCTGTGTTTCTTTATGTGTCGTTTCGGCTCTCATATGAACAAAAAGAATCTGTAAGTTTAAATACGCACTTTCAAAGTTGGTATTCATCAAGCCCCCTGTCGGAACATTTGATCAGAGTCAACAAACTGAATAAAAAATTTAAAGCAGCAATGTCATAGTAATAGTAATATGTTACAAATAGAGAGCATATGTTTACTGAAGTGCTTTTACCTAATAGAGTTTTCTGACACAGCTCTTCAGTCTTTCACAGTTTGATGAAATGTCCATCTTTTGGGATTCTTCGAAGATTTAATTAAATATAAACACGAATGTTATTTCTTATGTTCAGTAACAATAGCTATGTATTTCTGAGCAAACTATGATGGAAAAAAGGATAAAAACCATAAACCCTTTCCTCACTACAAATGCCTGCAGCATTTGTTAGCAACTTCAGCCCTTTCTCTGCTTGCACTCATGGCTGGCATTTGCCATGGGAACAGTTCTCATTGACATGTGTATCAGGTGAAAACTGCTCAAAACACAGTCTGCCAAGTGCAGACATTCTTTTGGGGCACAACAAAGTGGGAGATGATAGCATCTGGGCAAAGCTATGCCTTTATAACAGCCTGTTATAACTCCCCCAAAACTGCCTGGTAGCTTGAGGCAGCACACCCCCAGGTTCCTAATGCAGTAATTCTGTCACATAACATAGAGAAGGCCAAATTGAAAAAAATTAAAAAATGATCTGAGGATTTCTTGCAAGTGCTTCAGTCTGGGGGATGATGTCGGGTCCTCTCTCCCCCCCCCCCCCCCAAATATAATCTTTATTTCAGATGTATTTTCAATGTAGTCTTGTCCATGACATTATTGCCAGTCAAACTGCTGCCTGAATCTGTTTTGTCCATCAGAATAAAACTATGAAGGTAAGTTTTGGTACCCAGGAGCACTTAAGAACAACAACAAAAAAATGTTGTGAGCTTTTTGTTGGGTCACATTTCTTTTACTTCCTGCAGTTGCCTAAGTACTACCAGCTTGATGAAATATAGGTGTCAGTCCAAGAGAAAAGGTCTATTTCTTTCTTCTACTGTTTTAAAAAGGAGATGGAAGCAGCTGTAGCTCTTTATCCAATGATTCACACACTAGAAACTCCATGTAGTTGGTCGGACAAATGTCTACACATATATCACCTCTCTGTATATACACAGCTCTTATTTCCCTCCCATCCCTCTTCTGAATCATGTGTTTCGTAACTTCCCCAGCAGCATGGGACACTGCAAGGTACATTAAAAATGAAAAAAAAAAAATACAAAAAAAAAACCCAACCAACAAAAAAACCCCAAAATACCCAACAACAAACATCCACTTATGGGATGTATAATATAGTACCCCTTTGTTCCGTTTGGTGGTATAATGTAACCAAACATGTGGCTGGAGTTCTGCACTGAGCCCCTCATTACAGTATTGTCTGCTTTAAATGGTGACCACTGAAACCAGTCTTGTTGGCTGTGATACAGTTAAGCCTTCTCCCTGCCTGTTTATGATTCTCTGTTCTCCTCTGGGGTATTTTACATGGCAAATGATTCCTTGGAAGAAAAGCTAGGGCTATTTTCATCTCCTTTACAAAATTATGAAAAGCAGTAGGAAAAAAAAATAAACTGGCCTTTCATGCTTTACTGATATCTACGTTCCTGCTAACTGTCAGGAGCTTCACAGCTGCAGTAAGTACTTTAGAAGCCCTTCAGTTCTGCTCCATGAGAGAGGATGTGATAGATCACTATTCCATGCAACACACATTTAATCCAGAGCAGCATGCAAATCATCTACACTATGCCACCAACTCACTAAAAACCTGAAAATTCTGTAAAAAAGCCTCAAAACCTACCAGGGCCCACTGAAAGCACTGGAGATGAAGAGCACATGTTACATGACATGGTGTCAAAGAACTGCCAGGAGGACATCCAGGTGAGTCCAACAGCTGCTTTACATTAGAGCAAGACAAGGTAATGGTTCAGGCAATCTAATGTACGGAAGTTTCCTCTGAACCTGAATGTGAGAATGAGTTTAACCTTGATAAGTGCAGGGCAACAACTGGGAACTGGAGAATTTTGTTGGTATCATTGAACAATATTTTTCCAGCTGTGTATAATCTCCAACATTGCAGTAAAAGACCTCAAACCTGAGACCAAGTTATTCATCAGGATAATGAAATGTTTTTCCTGGGCCTTATAGATAACCAGCATAAGGCCTTCATTTATTGATACAATCAATGCACATTTAAATTAGTGGGTACTAGGAGTGCTGAAGGCTTCACAAAAATTTGCCCTGATCCTTTCACACTTTAGAAATACTGTAAATTTCTATGACATTTTTATAAGTCCAAGAGTAAAATTTCATGGTCTAGTAGTTTGTAATAGTAGTTTTGACTGATAAATAGTCAATATAATGTCTCTAATTAAAAAAGGGTGGAGGGAGGTGAGTGGGGTAATTATACTTTGCTATTTAAAACCCTGATAGGTGGCTGAGGGATTTTTAAAGGTCAGAGTTATCAATCCTATGGAAAAGGCAGGGGGCTAGAAAATTACTGTCTTCTCAAAGGTAAGTCATGTGAGACAAAATTGTCAATATTTTGGTTATTTCTTTATTAGGTAAGGGTGGATTACTTGCTCTAGATTAGTTTAAGTATTTGAGATGATAACCCATAAAAATTATTAAATTGGTACTATGAGCATTCAGAAAGCAATTTTGAAATAAAGTAACTGAAGTGAAGGCTGCATGGATTATAGTGTAAGGAGAATTATTAGGGTGGGGAGAGAGGTAGAAGGCTGTTCCTTAGGAGCAATTTTAGGTTGTATCTAGTTCCACTGATGATTTTAAACACAGAAAAAAGCATGTGCTCCTGAAATTCTTTGATAACACACATTAGGAGCTATCATCAATATAGAGAGGAACATGATATTTTCCAGAAAGAATAGAATGACCTTCAAAACTGATATAATAGAAAGGAGCTATAACTCACCAGGAAAGAAAGGACTATCATGTATTTAGAATCTAGTAGCAAGTAGCTCTAAGATCTTAGCAGTTGGAAATAGCAGAAGAAGAGAACAACACACAGGTATTACCATTGGTGATGATGAGTTACAAATTTGATACAGCTGTTAAAAAAAGGCAAAAATGTTAATGGAAGTATATTCTACAGTATTCTACCACAGAATCAAAACTTTGTTTCGATAACTTCCCTAACCTATAATCAGGAACAATAAAGTCCTTTTAGAAAAGAGTTGAGGGGAAGCAGACAATCTAGTAAATGAGAAAATAACATAATAGCATTTATATGCTTAGAATAAGGAGGGGGAGAGGGATCCAATTGTTCCTTATGCATCCTGGGATGGAAACAGTGGTAACCATCAGGAAGAGAACTATTCCAGTTAAGAAAGTATTCAAGCATAAGTACATGAACAAATCATAGAAACATAGAATGGTTTGAGTTGGAAGGGACCTTAAACATCCTCTAGCTCCAACCCCCCTGCCATGGGCAGGGACACCTCCCATTAGCCCAGGTTGCTCAAAGCCTCATCCAGCCTGGCCTTGAACACCTCCAGGGATGGGGCCTCCACAGCTTCTCTCTCTAAACTCACCAGTGAAAATTGGTTGGAAATGACAGGATGTTTTTAAGTGTTAAAACGCAGAAGGTTCTAAGCAGGCAAAAGCTGAGGTGCCCCTCAGGTGGGCTCTGTCCTGGTTACGAATGACATTCTGTGCTGTGTTTGTTGTGGGCGCAGTGAGCCAGTCAGCAGGTCTGTGCTGTTTTCTCTCTGGGTGCATACTCAGTGTGTCGCTCCAAAAGATGTCAGTGACTTTACTACATGACTTCATGAATCAGGGAGAGAAATATAAGAAAAAGAGGTGTTGGCATTTCACAAGAAAAACACTTCAGAATCTTGCCCAGGGTCTGTTTCACCTATCTACTCACATAATAATAGTCAGTCAGAAAATTAAGTGTTCCAAATCTGAGTGTAGGTAGATATGTTTGGCAGTAACTTTTTAGGCACTGTATGTCAGCTGGAACAGTCTGTCACATTCTTGGTGAAATAGGATTCAGTATAGTTTTCCTAGACAATCTCAAGAATATATCTATCATGACCAGTTGTTAAGCGTAGTTTGTGTTTAAAAATTCAGAAAGATGAGTGAAAATGTTTAGCAGTACTGGAAGCAAAAAAGAAGTCTCTAGTTCACTGAATTTGTGAAAATATGTAGAGTTCAGCAACCACACTTTGATACAGCTGAACCTCTTAAGTGTTGCTTGTCTTTCATCTTGGGCAAGGACTGACTTGTGACTTTATGGCTGAGCATCCCAGAGACAGAGACCTTGCAAGAAAATAATAGGCTGAGGTTAAAGCACAAGGGCCTCTTAGCAGCTCTCTCATTTCAGACTCCTCACTGAGCTTGCTGAGTCCTGTGAGTTGTGTTATTCAGTGTGTGAGTGCCTATATGTTGTGTGTCTGTGCCAGTCGGTTAAGGAGCCATTTGGTTACGCTGTGTAGTTCCTAAAGTTCAGCAATAAAATACGGGCCTTTCTTGCAGCTACTGGACTGGCTATGTGGTGTCTGAGTCTTAATATTTAGCATTCAGTTCAGGTTTTGGGTAAATAAATTCTCACTTCATGTATGCTTGTCTTTATTTTTCAAAATCTCCTTCCAGAAGTCACAGATTTACCCCATTTAGGGGAGGACTGGATATAAACTTAATGCTTTGGCCCACTGCAGCTACATTCCTACTCTCCATTCAATGCCATATTTTGCTATCAACCAAAAGGGGCAGGGGGGGGGGGAAACCCTCAACACACCAACCAAACAACCTCCCCCCAAAAAAGGAAAACCCCAGTACCCAAAATCTATGAGTCAAAGCTCAGTGATATGTTCAGTATGTTGTCAGTTGATTTGGAATAGTCTTCCAAAAGTGTGTTCCAAAATATTTCACAGAATTAAAAGCTCTGTGTGACTACAGCACAAAAGCATAATCCAAAATGTTTTGGCTAAAAAAGGAAGCCTTCTGTTTTCCTTACAACTGAGGCCAAAACAATTTTAATTTCTGGCTTCTTAATCAAATACAGTTTAGACTGAGTTTCTCATCAAACAAATATTGCAACATTTGTAGATTTGCAGTTATTTAGTCCATTGTTTTATCTTTAATTTGAACATCCTGAATATGAGAGCAGTTAAATTCAAAGTCTTCATAAATTATGCCATCTGTTAATGGAAATCTGTATTTCAGAGCTATGCAGAGTGTGGTTGATAATTTTGTTATTTTATTATAGCTTGGCCTTTTTTTTTTTTTTTTTCTGTATTCGTGCTTAAAGACTCTGTGATCATAAGATAAGAGATTTCATTTTATTATAAAATAGAGGTCTTCAAAGTTGTTTTCATTACACCCCAGCATAGACTGAGAAACATTTGCAATTTTTAATGAGAAAAGAAAGACTGTCAGTCTTGGATATGAGATTCAAGTTCATCTGTTTTTTTCTGATTCTCTGTGGGGACCTGAACTTGTGTTAGGACCTAGGTAAAGCTCCCAGGCACTAAAGCAGCTCCTCTACCCCCAGCTTATCAGTTGAGTTGATTGATTCCTTCACTACTATCCACAGTAGTGTAGATGTCTACACTTTGACAGTTAGCTTTCACTAAATGCAGTTTTAGGGACTTGATACAGCTGCCCTCTATTAAAAGTCCACTGTACGTTGAGATGACTTGTGCCTGGAAGCGTTTATTTTCTCCATAGACTGCAAAGAAAGCCTTGGATGATAGATGAGAGGTGGAAAATTGACTTAAATTGATGGAAAAGTTAGGCAAATATTAGATGTCAAAAATTATTCTGATCTGAGTGAATGGCTGTTTAGTTCAGGATGTTGGATATCCAAGGTGAAATATAGCATGTGGCAGAGCACACTCACGAAACTGAGTCTCCCATGTGTAAGATGAGTGTAAAAAAACCCAAAACCCTTGTTAGTAATTTTGGTTTCAGTCTTAGAAGTGAAGAATTTTTTTTTGCAGTGAAGATTTACTACATCAAGCACTTTAACTGTTCTGAATTGGGATTTTTCTTGTGGGTTGTTTTTAAAGCAAAAATTAACATGTTGGAAGCTCTCCAGGGCATCACTATGCTTTTCAGAGGGCAGCAAGACTGGGCTGGTCCACAGGGCCAGGGGAGCTGGGAGCCAAGGGTAGCAGCAAGGTGGATGTGCAGGGTCCTCACCAGCAAGGGGCTGGTCCCACAGCAAGGTGTGCAGAGCAGGTCTGGTGACAGTAACCAGGTAAGCTGAGAGCCCGTGGCTATGCAGGCCAGTCTGTAGCAATGAGGCAGGTACCAGGCCAGGGTCAGCAAGACTGAGTCAGAATGAGCAAGGTGCAATGCCAGGCACAGGCAGACCTACAGCATAGCTCAGGCATCCTCCAAGGGAAATGCAACTCCCAAACAAGGCACCTCTTAGCTTTTTTTCTCACCTTAGCTGTTCTCCAGCAGACTGATCCCAGGTTACACAACCATGCCATGCCACAGCTGACCTTCAGCCTCGGCAGATGGACCCCTGGGAGGGGAAGGAGAAGGTTGTGGAGCCTGGGGGTGTGCACAGGGCCTTGGCAATGCTACCACATACTTTATAAAGAGTAGGAGAGATTACTTTGACTAGAAATTGCAGAGCTGAAGAGCAGGAGAAGGAATGGAGGCACTGAGATTTATGCATCACCACAAAGAAGGATGGAGCAAAGGCAGTTGAGCCCTTCTCTCCCTGACCAGCACTTCTGTGAAACACCTGTATTCACAGAGTGGGATCATCATGCTAAATCAAAGAAGTTGACTTCTGCAGCAAAGGCAAATTATTGAGGACAGCAGAAATAAATCTTAAGTGTAAATAATATTGGGCATATAAAAGTTTTCTGAGTTTCTGAGAACAATGGTATTGCTTGCTTACTTCCGACACAACTCAATCCACTCTAGAAAATGTAGTTTACCCTATTTGTTATCTGTTTAAAAAGATTCCTGAGTTGAGAAACCGCAATGTTTAGCACTTTATCAGAAGCCAGGTGCTTTCACTGCCCAGAGATGTTTGTTGGGTGGAAATATGAAATTTCCATTTGGTACAGTGGGGTTCCTTCTATAAAGGCTGAGGTTGTTTGATTTTAATGTTCAGAGTTGGCTTCTTAACTGGTCTAAATCAGCATAGCATCACGGTTTTTCTAGGCTTATAGTAATTTTTGGTGTCTGAGATCTGGGAAGTAGTTTGGAACACAAGCGTTATTGTCAAACCACAATTGGGGAGCTGACCCCTGGTAAAAATGGTTATATTCCACAGTAAATATCTCCTGCCTTACCAAAGAACAGCTGCGAAAATTTTCGATGAGAACTGCCATTTCCACTTGTTCTCTTCTTTAATATTAAGCTACTATAGATGAAATACTTCAGTCATGCAAAATCCCTCTGATTTCCTAAACAAGTTCACTGTTGACAGTTGCATGGTATTCTGAAATAACCTATAAACAGCTTACTACTATTCTCTAGAATCAAAATGTGCCAATTGTTTCAGCTTTTTGGTTGGCTGAGGTGTGACAGATGGAAGCTTCCCCATTCAGAGCCACTTGGACACTAACAACCTAAATATTTTCATGTGGCCAAAGCAAAAACTTGTGTGTCCCAGGATTACTGAGCAGGAAACTGTTCTGGTATCTTAAACATCCTCTTGTGTCTATTGAAGTGCTGAAGTGCTAAGTCTGTGTGCTTTTAGCTTCCCCTTGTTCCAACATGTTATGCTTCGTGGTGTGTTATGGGTTAACGTAAACAATAGGGTTTGGTGGAGAAATTGGTGAAGAAACAACAGAATTGAAGAAATGGACCTCTTGCAAAAGTTTTGGGTTTTTTGGTTTGTGGGGTTTTTTTCCAGTCTAGTGAAGGCAGCTGGGAGATTGCTTTTCATGCTGACCATTCCTGGTGTGGGGCAATTATTCAAGAGAGGTGTCTGCTACTAAATGTCTATTCTAACGAAGTGCTGTGTTTGGTCACAGGAGAATAAGATCTGGTCAAAGATCCTATCTAGTGATTGAACCGTCATGGAACTGGTGAGTAACCACCAGTTACTAGGCTTAAATAATACACTGACTAGTATGCTCAGCCCAATATTAATGGTAGTATTGCTGAAATACTATTTCCCATACAAATTACATGGAAAGAAAATGTTTACGTTCATAATTCTTGTCCACTGAAGAATTTATCCCAATCCTCTGACTGCCAAGATAATTCCCAGATAACTTCCTAAGCAGATTTCCTGGTCTTATGGCCCTGGCTTCCTCTGCCCTGTCCCAAAAATCACAGAGCTAAAGAATCCGTGCTGGTGACAACACTGCTTAGGATAAATTTCTTTCCTGGTATTATCTTTGGTCTGGGGAAAGACACAAGTCAGTAGGAGGGAAAGATTTCTTTGTAGGACAGACAATGTTTAAGAGCCTGCCTTAGAGAAAAGTGGGTAAAAACTGTTTCTCCGCTCCCAGCAAAGATGTCATTTGGGATACACTTATTGATTCCCAAGACAGACACTGTGCTTTAAAATTTATATGTTATAACACCCGTGCTGTAGACGTGTGATTTTAATTCCCTGCGCAAAACACCCTTGTTGTCCAGCAGACAGGCAGGTCATCAGCTGACCAGGCTGCTGAGCAAGAAGCCCCGAGCAGGTATGTGAAGTGTTGGGAGGTGCCGTGGGTATTAGTTAACAGAGTGTATGGATACAGTTTCTTCCTGCTCTGACTTAGATATTTTATATCGTATGGAGCCTATTACCTTAAATTGGCATTCTGAAATCTGAAAATCTTTGGGCGTAGACTAACGTTAGGATTAGGTGTCAGCATTGTCTATACCTGTGTATGGGACATGATGCTTTACAGCAGGGAAATGCAGGCCCTTGTGTGATTCAAGAATTTCCTGAGTTAGAGAGAAGGAATTTTGTGGATCAAAATGTTAAATTAAGGGCTGCCAAAATTCTGTTCAAATCTCATGTCAAATATTTATCTCCCTTTTTGGACCCCACTGTTATGGCCTAGCTGCTAAAGCCTCCAGAGGCTTTGACAATAGTGCACATTGTGCTCTTCATGTACTATTAGAGAGCAGAGGGGTGACCACAGTGTAAGAGATCACACATCTTCTTCCCAAGGGTGTTCAAAAACGAGCCTAGAGGGACTGGCCAGTGTGGATGTGTAATTCATCTCTGCCACTGTAAGTGTGTGCAGGGGCAGAGGAAAGATCAGAGAAGTCTTGCTTTTATCCCAGTCGGCTCATAAATCACTTAACTGTTAGCAACATGCAGATTTAAAACAAAGATAAGCAATACAGCAAATGATTTAATACAGATGAATCAAACTCAAGGAAATGCATGTGCAGTAGCTGAGGAAAGTCAGCCTTGCTATTTCAGTGTGTTTCTGCCCAATATTGACCTGTTGTAACCACATGAGATATTGATGGTGGTCTCTCTGGAATTAATATATTTCTTTAGTTTCCTTTCTTCATTATTTTTCACTTTTCCCTGGTGAAGCTGCATTGCCAGAAGCTTGCCTAGTTCCACTTGTTCCTGCAGAACAGGTTGATCCATTGCTAAAAACAGGTCAGTACCACCTTAGTGAAATCTGAGGGAAGAGAAAGCTATTTGGATATTAGGTCAGGTATTTGTTCTGTAGACCAGTTATATTTTTCTCCTTTCAAATGGTGGTGTGTGATTTGTAATTTGTAAGGGTACTTTTGAGATAAATATGTAGTAACTACTTACTTGGAGAGATTAGAGCCTGCTATGGTCCTCCTCGAAGTACCTCAGTCTACTGCAGTTGTTATCACAGCAGACTTACAAGGCAGCACAACTGCTGTTATCCCATAAAAATGTGGAAACTGAAACATAGCTTCAAACTGGAACTTCAGGCAGAACATGATTATACATTTTCTCCCACAAACATAACCTCTGCAATCTCAAATCCCTCTTCAATTGCCAGTAAACTCAAAAGATGTCAAAAGCATCTTTATGCTGCAGTGTCCAATATTCAACCATCAAATCATAGAATAATTTAGGTTGGACGACTGGAGGCTATCAAACCCCACCTCAAAGCAGGGCTGCCCTCAAAGTTAGTTCAAGTTGTTCAGGGCTTTGTCTGGTTAAGTTCTAAAAATCTCAGAAGTTGGAAAGTCTCTAGGCAGTCTGGTTCTGAGCTTAACCATTGTGAGAATTTTTTTCCTTTTGTCAAATTAAAATCTCCTACTGAAAGAATATATTGCCTCTTGACCTTATACTATACACCTTGTGGAAGAGTCCTGCTCTACCTTTTCTGTAGGTAGACAGTTAGATCCCCCCCTTATCCTCTTCTCCAGGCAAACTCATTCCCTTGTATGTCATGTGCTCTGTACCCCTAACCAGGTGACCCTACACTGAACTCCTTCTGGTGTGTCCGTATTTCTGATGTAGTGGGTACCCAAACTGGATGCAGTATTCTAAGTATGGTCACACAAGTGCAAAATAAAGGAGAAAAATTACTTCCCTTGGTCTACTGGCTATTCCTTTGTCAATGGCTGGCTCTTGTTGTTGCACTGGTAGCACTGCTGACTCATGTTTAATTTGACATCCACTGCAACCCCAAGTACTTCCACAAAACTCCTTTCTAGCTAATTTGTCCCTAACCCTTACTGACGCAGGGGATATATCTTCATACATACATGACTTTGCACTTGGTTTTGCTGAACTTCACAAGGTACCTCTCAGCTTATTTCTTCTATCTCTCAAAATCCTTCTGTGGGAAAGCCTTGCTCTCCAGCTTATCAGTTGGTGCCCTTTCTTCCACCCTTCAAAGTTCAGGAGATTGCTTTAAGTGCAATTATCCCTGTCACTGATGAGGGTGATAAACTGTATTGGTCTTGGTATTGACTCCTAAGAAACACCATTCCTAACAGGCTGTTGGTTAGAGTTTTAAAATAGTGACTTAGGGCATGGCTGTCAGCACAATTTTTCACCCAGCTTGTAGTCTGTCTCCAAACTCCACTCCTGGGCTAGGAGGTCTGCCAGGCATGAAGGCAGATCACACAAAGCAATCATAAAACACCTCAAGCTTTTCCATTTCACTTTCAGCAGTGGACCAACATTTTCTCTGTTTTTTGGGGGGTTTTTTTTGTTTTTTTTTTTTTGTTTTGTTTTGTTTTCTGATATTCTTACAGAAAGGTCTCATGTTCTCCACATCTCTTTCCAGTTTCAGCTCCAGCTTTGGCCTTCCTGATTACACCCCCTCATGCTCAGGCAATGCCTTTGTAATCCAGGGAAATCCACTCCAGCAACTTCACAACTCTTTTTTCCTTTTTATTTTTCACTTTTTTCTCTGCTGAACGTTTGTTACTGTACATCATGCAGACAGCTGGTGGAAATCTGTTTTCAAATTCTGGAAATCATTGACCAGCATCTCCTCCCAAACTGAGATGATACTCCCTTTGTCCTCTTTATTATTGGTTTAGAAACTCTGGTTGTTTTTTTGCTTGTTTGTTTTTTTTATATTACTTGAACAGAAACCATGTCAAGAATGTGAAGAGACACTAATGAACTTGTTTCCAGAGTCTGGGAATACATCTATGTCAGCATATAAAGACTTTGTCTTTGTTGACATAAAATATACAACTAAAATTAATCAGAATAAGATTTCTCTAATAGCATCACTCTAGGATGAGCTGCCATCATTTAATTGTAAGATTTTATTAGTATATAAAATGACTGCTTTTAAATGTTTAGTCTGGAGTTAATTTCAGAGCGGGTGCTGGAAGGAGCTTCACATACTACTGCATGTCACAACCATGCTATGAAATAGAAGTAGGCAATGGTGAGCAGCATGAATCTGAGACTATAGTATGTCACTAATGTGGCCATTAAGTTTTCATGTTAAGATTTATTACGCTGTCATTACAGCACTTTTCTTTTTGGTGTATCAAACCACTACTACAGTACATATTTGTTGACATCTCATCTGTTTTAGGAAGGCAAATGATCACAAGTTACCAAGGAAACTAATAAGCAGTATGCAAGGAATGGGCTGCACAATACATTTTGCTAGATAGATAGTCACTGCTGCCTTAATTTCAATTAAATTACACCTACTTTTCACGTTGATAACATAAAAACAAACCATGTACCATTTCAAAAATAATTCGCATAGCTATATTTGCTTAGTAAATGGAAATGTGCATTGTTTTGTAGCTTATACAGATGGGAGATACTGAGGGATATAATTTCTTGAAGGTTTTGTGTACTTTATATAGGAAGTGCTGTATTTTATGAGCTAGTAGAAAACCTTCTGTTCCACTAAGTCAACAAGACTACACAACCACAGACCCTAGCATCTGAAGGAGTTTTTAAAATTGGGATATTTAAATTTACTTTCTTGCTTCTAATTGTCTGTGCAGTTTTATACAAAAACTTTCATTCAGAGGTGCTGTTGTTGTGCTGTTCTGTGGAAAGAGAAGTTTGTGGTAAAGCAGTTCAGTGGGCTTGAAATTGATTTATGCTGGAGACTTGGCTAAAGCAGGTCACCCACCCCACCACCTAAGCAGATTACAAAGATGAGCTGCACAATGCCATGAGTGAAAATCAAATAGTTTATTTTTTTTTTCTTTAAATCAAGAGAACATCCTCAGGGGACTGTACCTTTTGAAGCCATAATAGCTGCTGTTAGGAATTGTTGTGGGTATTTACTGTGGAGGGAAAATTAGGGACCATCTGTAGCCATAGAGAGCATTTGTTCAGGGGACTGACCTTCAGGCAAAGAATCATTAATTTTTAAAGTAATTTTGAATATTCTTTGTTGTTCTATTCTGTCCTGTCCTCCTGAGCCTGATGTATTCTGGATGGTTTGGTTTATTGAGTTGTACCACATTTCCCAACCTTTCCTATGTTTGCAAGCTTCCATTCTCCATAAGTCCACCAAAATTTCTGTAAGGCAGCTGGAGAGTAAAGCAAATGCTGAAATGCTGCTGCTGCCCACATACCATTTAAATTAGCTTTAAAAATCCCTGAAAACTTGGGAGATGTGAGGGGATCTCCTTTTATCTTCTTTCTCCAGATAACATTTCTTCAAAAGTATTTTTGGCAGTGTGGTTGGGGGAGGTGACCAGTTCTGTAATGAAATCCAATAATTGCCTGTATATGTAAAAACTAGTTCAAAAAAAAAAAAATGCTTCTGAAAAATTTGCTACCATACTGCAAATCCCTTGTGCTGATATGAGTGAGGCAGTGTGAGTGAATAGGAAGAATACCTGGACAAGAAGTGGATGAGGTAATAACAATGGATAGATGGAAAGAAGAAAAAGGTAGAAATGGTATGTAGAAAATGAGAGTAACTCAATTCTTTCTTGGTTTTCTGAATGGCAGTTCTACCTTGCCAAACCGTATGATGAAAGTAAAGTTTTCGTTGATGCTGGCTATAGTCCTTATTTCCCACAGGCTTGACTTGAATATTTGGGGCTGGTTTTGCAAAAGTCCTCAAAGCTTCATGGGAGGTAGTGGGGAGAAATCTTCATGGGTACTTTTTCTAACATACTTCCAAAAGGTATAAACCTGCTGACAGCTGGCTGTACAGGAGAACTACAAAACCCCTTTGAAGTGAGTATCAGACACAACAATAAATATTTTACTGGTGTATATAGCCATAAAACCTTAATTTTGTTTTGCCACAATTGCAAAAACTGAAAAATTAAATATATGATGAGATTATTTATCAAATATTCTATACATTTGGAAGGTAGATTACAGCCAGACCAGTTTGGTGTGCTGGTTAATAAAGTATGCAAATAGAGTAGTAATGTGAAAGTACACACTGCCTGATTTACAAAGATGGAATAAGTGTTAAATTCAGGAAAGTATTTCCTGCAGAGGAAAATGTGTCATCATAAATGAGAAACTGTTGCAACAAATACAACTTTTGAATGTTTTAAGGAATTAGAAATGAAGCTGAAGTGAATGAGACTGTGAACAAAAAAAAAAAAAAAAAATCATTCTGTAGCATCTTGTAAAATGTAACCAGGATTAAAATTATCACAGATAGTGTATTCAGAAAAAAATTATGAAAAGACAATGGATATACATTCTCTAAAACTATTAATCAAAGACAACAGTTACAGGATGATTTTATGCCAGTCAATCAAACTTCAGACTCAAATTAAGGAATTAAATTATAATAACTCAGACAACTATTTCTGGATTAGTATAAGCAGAAGCTGGTCCATAATTTTCTCCTGTGGAATAAAAATGAGAATTTAAAAGGATTTCTCCCGGCTAAATGCATTTTACATAAATGCATAATACAAAAGTATAAGCTGCAGGGAGAAATATTCAGATTATATACAAAGTTAAAATTATGTGACATTTAATGTATAGCTCAGAATATGCATATATCAAACAGTGTATTTATTTCTTGGACTCAGATCAACAACAGATTGCTTTCATGGCAGCAGCTTTCATGGAAATGCCTTAAGGGTGAAGGGAACTGGGTTTGGGGAAGGGGTCTGCCCTGGTTCAGGTGAACAGTTCTCTAGCTGTCAAAAGCACAAGCCAGTCAGATAAAGAGAGGAGAAGAAAAAAAAAAAAACAACAAAACCCAAAACATACAAGGCCAACTAAATGAAAATGGAAATTTTGATCGCAGGCATGAAATGCTTTAGTATGCAAAGAGAAAGGGAATGGTGATCATTAAGATCTTACGTTAAGAGGCTGGATTGGACAGTACTTGGAGCAGAACTGGTGTGTGAGCTTTCACATGAGTTTCTACTGTACTTTTAGAAAAGTAATAAGGGCTTGCTGAGGAGAATAAATGAGATATTCATATTTTCCTAATGAGCATGAAGGGTCACTCTATTTTCTATTTGGTATTATTCTGTCCAGGCTACCAGAAATTAAATCACATGTGGGAAAGCCACAGGGAATAACACAATGGTGATGATAAGGTGATATCAGAGACTGTCAGGAGCCTGGGGGAAACAGCAGCGAAGCTATGAACTGGCAGAGTAGCTACAACCAGCAGACTGTGTTTACTGGTGGATGGATGTTTACTTGTCCCATGTTGGAGCATAGGAGCAAAAGGGATTCTAAAATTTGAAAATTTCTAGTCTAGGGGAAGGCCTGAGGGGATTTTAGCAATTGCTGGGGTGGTATTGGGAGATAAAACGATTGGAGACACTAAAGGATGAAGAGGAAGAAATGGCGGGAAGGCAGTCTGCTTCTCACTAAGTAAGAGTAACTTCTTCTCATAGAAAACATTGGCATTCAGAAAAAATAATATTACCTTAGACCTTAGGGCTAAGCCTTTTAAAGGTGCAGCTACACAGAACTGGAGAATTCTCTGGTGGCCTCACAGAGCCGTCTTTGTGTCAACTGAGTCTCACATGAAGTACTCGAGGCTCCTGAAACAACACCTGTCCTGCATTCAACTTCACATCTGCCTGAGAGCTGGAAGAGCAAGACCAAAGGCCTTGTGTAATCGAGGAGGTAAAGCCCTCGTCCCACTGCTCTGGGTACAGAGTTGTTGCATATACCTCCTGTAATTTCTCTGAATGTGCAGGGGCAGAGACCTGTGAAAATGTTTGCTAAACCACAATGCAAGTGCTAAGGTTATTTATTTAGGCAGGGTAAGGGAGGATTGTCTGCTCTGTGATTCTGCATTAGACAAATGCACTGAGGCAGCTTCTCCACTGTAATTCAGTATAGGTGTGGGGTATTTGCTAGAGACAGAACCGCTTTCCTGTCATGCCATTGAGCAGTCACTAACCTGCATAGTGACACAAACTGTCTCTGTGGCTTTAGCCCCTTGAATAGTAAACCTTGCCAGGTACCTTCTAGTTTTGGAACATATAACAAAGAATCACAAAGAAGTCTTGGTTAGCCATTTTGCATTGGTTTTCAAGGGGAGAAGCCTACTAAGAGCCTCCAAGCTTGGTTAATGAAAAACAGCATGTGAAGTGGAAGTTTTCAGTCTAATCTGGGAACAGCAAGATCATATTGTACACAGAGGTCACGATTTCACCCCCTACCTCCCCAACTCTTGTTAAGGCAGATTTAACAGGCTTAGTACTACAAATACGTTGTCTTACTAGTGAACTAAATAAGGAGAAGAAAGCAGAAAAAATAATTTGTTGGATGGCACAGGAAGCAAAGAATAAACCCAAAAGCTCCTTTCAAGAAATACTAGGCAATAGCTATGGTCTGCTACTCTGACTTACAAGAGAAGAGTAGACTGAAACTTGAAAAGCACATTAGTAGGCTCTATAAGGGTAGACTCAAATGGATTTTTAGCAATCTTTTCTAATAGTCTGCTATTTATATCAAGCAAGAACCACTTGCACAATTAAAAACGTATTGAAACAATCATCCTACAGATCATCAACTGCTGCTCTGTAGTACAAAAGACTAGAACAAAATCCTTTAAGAAATATTATCCAGTTGCCCTTTATTTCCTTGAAGCAGTGCTAGTTGTACATGCTGTCTTATAGAATCAAGTCTTGCAGTCAAATTCATTGACATGTATTTGGGTAGCAAACTATTTTAAATAATGAAAGACTAGAGATAAATCACTGTCAGTGCAGAAGGAAAGATACAGTGGGATAATGCACTTGATCCATGTTCAGTACAATGTTAATAATCTCTCTTAAAGTTTCCTGTATTCAGCTTCATTAATCTAGACAAGGTCTATATACAGCAGTGGTAGAATGAATAATTCTAATTCAAATCCCTGAAACTAAAAGAAAAGGATCAGTGCACTATCTGTTTCTCATTCACCCTTGAAGAAATATATTATTTTAAAAATATACTTCGGTTTGAATTTCAATGCTTGCAAAAGGCTGAGATATACATATTGAGACACTGACCTTTCCTTTTCCTCCTTAGGTGAAATAGAGCAGAAGTGATGTCCATGCAATCATCCAGAGATACACCCAAAAAAAGGTGAAACATACAAGTGTTTCAGTGATGCAAGGATAAAAGTCAGTCTTATAATTCTCTGAGCGGAGATGTCATGTTTGGGACTTCGGTCAAACCACCCTGGGAGCTTTCTAAAAGACCCTGAATTACTCTTTTTGACAAAGCAATTAAAATATGAAAAGCAGAGGAAGTCACCCAGTACATGCTGAAATTTATAGAGAATGGAAGGCCCTTTGACCCTGTCAATATGATTGAGAACCAAACAAAATCCTCCCAAAAGGACCTGCAGCAGAAAGGAAGGCAGAGTTCAAAACAGTATTTAATGAGGCATTTCCAACACAGAACAGCACAAGTCCAGCGTTTGGACTTCAAGTTGCCATTGCAGTACTGGCAGCACAAGTAAAACTCTGGGTCATCCCTCCAAGCTTGCTGTTCTGCTCGTGATACCAATGATGCCTTCCTCTGTCCCACTTAAGCTTGCACCAAGGGAGCAAAGAAGGACTGTGGCCTGTTGACTTAAGTATTTAAGTAACAGGTTTGCATCTCATTAGCCTGCATATCTGCCTTCCCCCTCCTGCCTAGTTCTTGAAGGGCAAGTTATTATAGAAGAGCTGGGTGGTAAGAAATCACAACCCAGGTGTGTTTCACCAGATTATCACTATCTCTGTCTTTACTGGGATTTTGTTTGATTATGACATCTGAAAATGTTACCTGGACCAAGCCCTTGGAGCACTAAGCAGAAGAACAACCGGGTTCTGGATCCTGATGAAGCTTGTGAGGGGTGAGAAACTTGCAAGCTGCTTGGAAGAAAGGATGTGCACAGCCAGAAATGGAGATTTGTCTCAGGAAAGCCTCCAGAGAAGGTTGAGATGTCTTTGCAGGAAAAAGGACAGCTAAATGCCAACTGTTTAGGGATCACAGCACATGTGTTGGACACATCTGCACACATATGAATTTTGCCCAAGTCCAGCTTCAGCACAGCTGAATAGCTGATGTAGATGATCTAATAGCTTTTTAACAGACCTAGGTCTGTGTGGTGAATTATGACCTTCTCGGTCATAATTGGTTAGGACTAGCCAAGCGCTTCCAGTGTTTATTCACATGGCGCCTTCAAGACCCAAGAACATATGGGGTTACAGTGATGTTCATGAGAATTATGCATGCATATTCATGGGTGATTTTATCACCAAAAATTTATGTATAAAATGTATTCTCACTGGCCCCATAAATAACAGTATGCAGCATTTATTTTTTAGCAGACTAATAGAGAGAGGTTGTCTCACTCATTTTTGGCCAGCAGCAAAGCATTCAGTGTATTAGATGCTGGTAATTACTTTGTTTGTTTTAAATATGTTATAATACATAAAGCTCCTGCAATTTCCCTTCTCCTTTCTCCTGCACTCTTTTGCATCTTTGTGCTGAGTACAGCTGTCTGGGAGCAGCACAGCAGACTGCCCTGCCGGGGGAAGGGAATGGGGAGTTGAGCACAATCACGCAGCTGGCAGGGCAAACCCACATCGCAGAGACAAGTTAGGTCAGAGGCTAGGCTGGGAAGCTGGTCTGCTGGTCGAGGTCCAGGTCCAGACTGCTGCGCTGCAGGCCGTTTGAGATGCTGCTGCACCATGGCTCAGGTAGAGACTGAGGCTGACAGCCTTCACTTACAAGTGACCCCCAGGAAGGTTGTAGGAGGGCATCCTTTGCTCTGTCTGCCTCTAGCTTTCCTCAACACAGCTTCCTTTAAGACATCCAGCTGTGCAGTTTGGATGCTGGCCCCAAGCCCAGGCAGCCGAAGCCCTGAGTGTGGGCGATGGCTAATGTCCTGCTCACCTCCCCCCTGCAGCAAAAGCAGATGGGGGTTTCTTACCCACACGCTCTATTTTTATTCATATGAGGGAAGACCTCTGCCCCACAGCTCTTTGCAAACTTGACAAGTGTAATTTGTTTTATTTTCTTTTCCTTTCTTTCTTTTATTGTTTTTGTTTGTTTGTTTTGTTTTTGCAGAGTGAAAAATATGCCTCCTACTGCTGTTGAGCACAATCATTGCTTCAGGAGGAAAGGCAGTCTTAGTAGGTCTTATTGCACATGCAGAACAGATTACATGTCTGGAGAGTTAAAGCAAATAATAGATAGGTTAGACCCAGAACAGCTGACTTCAGAGCTCTCAAAGGGCCTGCCAAGTGCTAAATGTCCAGACCCACCCAGTTATGTATGAATGCTGGTCACTATATGGATGCCATGAGCTCTGCCAGTCCCTTCTGTGGTGCCCCACGCTCAGGGTGTTCAAGGTGGGTGCAAGCAAGGAGGGTGGTTGGGTGGTGCAACCCTGCAGGGCCACCTTTTGGGTCCTGTTGGGCTCTGTGCAATAAGGTATGAAGCACTCGTGATTCCTATTAAGTTGAGGCACTTCTGTACATTATAAATTTGTTTTTTGGATTTTCCATGAGAAAGCACTGTAAATTTAAGTAGTGATGACAATGAAATCCAGTACAATTAGACGAAGTCACTCAGTGTCAGTAAACTTGATAGAGTATCTGAAATGAACATTTTTATTCAAGTATTTGGCTAGCTTGTAATGTGACAGGCATCACTGGGATAGACTTATTATATGTGCTGAGCTGTCCCATAATTACATAGAGAAGATATTACAAATGCTTTCTTTTTCCTTGTTTGGTTTGGCAAGTGGTATAAATCCAGAGGTGAATGAGGTACTGCCATTGGTCAACAGAATTTGATCTATCTTTGCCCTAACAGACTTCTTAGAGTTGTAGAGATTTGTGGTCCTCTTGACAGTCAGCAAGAGAATGTGCAGGTTTAGTTTTGAGACCATCCTGACAAGGGTTTTCCTGACAAATTATTCCCTCATGAGACTTTTGACATGTAATTCAAACCATCCCTGTAGCTTATATACTGCACCCTGATGCACTGTATCCTGGTGAGCAGGTTTGGAAAAAGAAACAGCTGCTGGAAGAAGAGCAGGTGTCATTCCCACAGCAGGGATAAAAACAAATAAAAGAGAAGTGAAATCTGTATGACTGATGAGGTATAGCAGCTTATGTACTTTCATTAAAGAGGGAGGACAGAATTCTGCTTAAATCAGTCACATGGAAGTACTCAGTTCAAAATGGGAAAAAGCTCTTTAAGCTACATCTTAGGTTGAAAATCTTCAGTATGTGAGCAAGAAAGACTATTTTTATGGGTTTGAAACAAATCCTGATTACTGAACAGAGAGTAACACTTTCACTTATTTGAGAGATGGATGCTATGAAGGTCCAAATGTGGTCCTGAGACTAAATGTGGTCTTTTATTTGGTGCTTTAAGGTGGATAAAACCTAGACACTGAAGCAGACCTCTGTCAGATGCTCTGAGTGACTCTGAATAACTCAGGAGCTGGCCAAGGGGTGTATAAACATCTCCCTTTTCTGCAAATTACTTCCTCAATAATTCATGTATCACAGTAACTCCTTCTTCGGGATTCTCCCCAAACCTAGAAAGCTTAACAGATGATCTACCCTAGAAAGTCACAGAAATAGAACAAGCAGAGGAGAAAGGGATTTGCTTATCTTGTATGTTCTAAGTAGTTTCTAGTGTGGCTTAAATAAGTTTTGTATAACAAGAAGGCCTTTCACAGGTTGTATATGCATTAAAATCCCAAACATGGCTATAAGTCATTAAAGACGTACATGTGTGTCAATCCAGGGCAGGTCACGGTGCCTTAACTGAAAAAAAAAAAAAAAATTAAAAAAAAAAAATCTGAGCACGGGGAGCAGTGGTAAACATACATCAGGAACCAAACTAGTCACATCTCAAATACCTGCCTTTGGCATGTTTCTCAATATGCACTCTACTTCTTTGTAATCACTTCTTATGCTGAGTCCTGCTGACTTTGTTCTGGGCTTCACCCACCAATTCATGTATTCATACATTTAGTCTACAAACCAGTGGCTTCAAGAGTTGTATGAAAAGTCCTAGCAAGGCTGCACATCCCCAGACTCTCAGTAGCTGCTAGCCTTTCCATATTTTGGTCTACAGTGCAGTTTTCTATTTGCTTACTTACTGGTTAACTTGTGAAGCTAAAAACCAGGCACCCTTTTGTTAATTTAAAAAACAAAATGAAAAAAAAGACACCCAATATAAAACAGACCTGGCCTATAGGTGTTCCCTTAATGTTTTGTTGCTTTTATGTTTCCTGCTGTTTCATAAGGAGAAATTAAACATAGAAATATTAAAAACTCCTCCATTATGTTTTTCTAATTGCATAATGCCAGATGTTGTTAAGTTAACTTTTTTTTCTTTTTTCTTTGAGTCATTTGGTGTGTTTTTTTCTATTAGGACAATTGCAGAAAAAGTGGGGAGCTTAGCAGTGAGCCCAGACTGGAGCCAGAAACTGAGAACTGAGTGCAGGGACTTGCCAAGTTTCCTGCATCCCTGCTGGGAAGAACTGCACTTCCCAAGTCTTAGGCATCCAGAGGGGAAATCTCTGTCTCTTTAGAGCAAGTATAATGATGAATGATACAGTGCCTTTTTTTCCCCATTTCTCCTCCATCTAAACTGCAAATGAAATCAGACAATGCCTTTCTCTGAAACTATAAGATTGTATTAGAAAGGCAGACAAGATGTCTGTAGAATTTAGAGTAAGCCTATGCAAAAGAAATGTCAGTGATTACAAAGAGGCACCTGAACGAGAAAACAAAACTTCTCTAACTTAATTCTACAAGTCTGGACATCTTATACCAGAAAAGAAAGGTTTTAATACCCATAAACTGTATGATATTGTGTCATACATTGCCTGGTTTACGTCTATCTCCAGATGTGCACCTGAATCATAGTGAAATACATTCTTTACAAAACTTCATGATTTTTGCAGGCATTTGGTATCTACTGTTAGATAAATAGATTCCTTCAGTTGATGGTGTGGTGGAAGTTACCCTGCTCTTTTGCATTTCACTGAACTCTATTAGTAACAAATGCCAAGCACCTCTGGTATTGGTTCCATTCAAGAGAAGAAGTCAAGATAGCAAAAAATGGTGCATCTGATTGAATGTTTGAGAATCCTTGAAGATTGAGTTATGAAGAGCTGTAGTGAAAAATGTCAGCTGAGTGAGGGATAATGGAAAATCATCTATCCTTTTGAGCTTGTCATGGGAAGGACCTTGGGGAGCACTACAGAGCAAAATATAGTAATCCATGGATTATCTAATGGGTTCTTATGGAATTTTTTTAAATGGATGTTGGCTTTATTCTGTGTATTGTCGACATGCATTGAATAACAAAAGTCATGCTCATAGCAATGAATCTGAATTATATATTTGATTTATATAATAAGAAATGAGTCTGAGTTCCTGCTCTTTGCATGTTGATCTGACCTGATGAGAGCTGTGCCATTGACAACTCTATTAGGAGACAGACCTGTTAGTTTTACCGATCTCATGTGGAACTTCAGTTCTGTGAAGTCTCAGCAGAGGCACTGCAAGCATCCATTATTTCATCCCTAACTGCAGATAACTGGAGCAATACTTTTGCAAGAAGGATTTTCAGCAGTCTACAGAGTGCAAGCTAAAATGCAGCAAAATAACAAGCTTTCGATATCAAGATTTTCCTTTTTCTACATGTTGCCGTAAGAGTGGGAGGAGAGGAAAGTAAAAAAAGGAGCTGACTCTCCAGAATTAGGTCCATGCTGAAAAGGCAGAAAACACTGATGCTGAAGAGAGTATGCTGAGGATTAAGTGCAGGAGAAATTGTCTTATGTATATATACTAAAAAATGGACAAAAAATTTGCATTCTCTGGCACAGTTTATGGAAGCAACAAAGTTTCACTGCACTCTGTGGTAGCGACAGATTACAAGGGACGTGTGACAGCTTGTGATACATGTGCTGTTTTCATGTGGGCTTTATTCTCACAGATGCTCACGGGCAGAAAGATAAAAGAGGTAGTATCCCTGAAGCAATCTTTGTTAATGTCTCATCCCACAAATCATTCCAAAGATGGATGAATAGGAAAAACCAGTGTATTATTTCAGTACAAACTGCAATTAAAAGCTTTCTGAAGAAAGAATCATATAATAAAGCAAACTGTTATTGGCCACTGAAACTTGAAAACTGAAGATAAATTAGGAATCTTAGATAAATCCAAAAGTTGTAGAGTTGTTTGGAAAAATTACACTAGCTGTTGGTGAGTTTTATTAATTGCATTCAGTGGTGATGTTGAAAACGGAAAGGAGGGAAGCACCAACAGTGATGTCAGCAAATATTTAGACCAACACACAGAGCACAAAAAAAGAAAACCAGATTAAAAGTAGTGTTGGCGTAACAGCTGGATAATGAAACAGATGTCCTCAAAAGTAAATGTAGCAGATTTTTTTTCAATGTTTGGAAAACTGAAATACAGAGAAAATAGCTGCAGTGTGCCCTGATATTGTTATTAGACAGGGATACTAGAAATAACATCTTCAAATTTCCTGATAAGGTGGATCAATCATATTGGTATTTAGCTAGATGACTGACTAGAGGTACAAGTAATGAATTTTCCTTATTTCTAACATTGCTTTTTCATGCAGTTTGAAAATGTTTTAGATAAAAAGTTTGCCGAGTTTATACTGTCATTTTAAGATCTTTGGGGGGCAAGGCAAGGAATTTGTGGCACATGAAAATTTAGAATTTGCAAAATATTATTGTTACTCTTGTTCTTTTAAAAATATAATCTATCTTATTGCTCAACAATATTAAAGGCTATTTGGAGCGGTATTAGCACAGTAAACTACAAAAGATACAGTGGTCTGCAGAGATCACTGGTTTTCTTTAGGATTAAGATTTATTCACAGTAGATTTGAGGGACAGATATTCCATTTAGATATGTTGATATTGATATGTTTGTAAACCTTAACCTATTAGGAATTAGAATTTTAGATGACATATTGGAATATCTAGCATTTTCATGGAAATATAGTAATACTGTATGTTGTGAATGGTCAACTTGTTACCAAAGCAAACCATGATTATTAGAGATACCTGTTAGCAGTAAGTAGTAACTACTGAGAAAATAAATTGTTCCTCTCCAGGTGGCAAGGAGACCTTGATAAATCTAAATTGAAAGTAAAATCAAATAAAAAAAAAACAACCCACAAACCTGTTTTCCTGCAAATGTCAAGCAAAGTTCCCCTTGAATAGATGAGAAATAGCATGGGCTTGAGTCCAAAATGACACTCCTGTTGACACTTTCAGCCAATTTTAGACCTGAAAAGAGATCATTCACACCATCAGAACTCAGCATCTGCAAGGATAAAAAAAGACATTACCACCTCAGATTGAGTTAAGTTTGAACCTGGCTTCTGTCTGAATATTGACTATACACTTCATGGTGGCCCTCTCTCCCAGACCAGATGTTGTAGAACAGGTTTCACATCATTAAAGATGGATTTTACTGATGTTCCTTAGTTTTAACCACCATCAGTGGTTAAAACCAAGCTCAAAACTCAAACTCAGCACCAAGCTGAGTGGTGCGGTTGATACG
>NW_010137960.1:0-5960 GCF_000699245.1 Pterocles gutturalis
AGCCTCCCACAAAACCTGCGTTTCCCAGGTTTTTGCTGCCCTGCCTTGCAACGGCCCATAGATGCGAGGATGCAAATTCCACCGCGGGCAAAAGATAAGAGCAAGAGCTAAAGGTAGCCCTGTGCCGTCAGACAGACAGGTGGGCTGAAATGACACAGGGAGATATTTAAAGCACTCCACCAATATAAAATGGAATGAAAAATTCTGTATCACAAAAATATTTTTCTTGCTCAGAAAATAACTACTTTCCAGGCTTCTAATACAGTCCAACATTAGCCCGCAAAAATAACACAGTCAGACTGCGAGGAAGCCTTGTGCTGTTCCATAAATATCTAAATCTTTAGCTACCAAAAATTTGGGTGTCTGATGACATGATAAAAAGTTGAAACGTAAAGAAAAATAAACTTGGGTCTTTCTATTCCAGTTTTATAGCTGAATGTACCGGGTGCCTAAGAAACCCAAGTGTCAATTGTATCTGCATAGGCAACTTAACCAAATAGCTGCACTCTGACACCTGACAAAACAGCCTCTGTGAATGTGAGTGATAACTCAGTTACTGAATGCCAACAGAAGATAAAGAATAATAGAAACTCTTTGCTTTGAAAAGTAATTTACTGGTGTTCCTACTCCTCAGTTATCAGCTGAGATTTATGAACTGCCAGGAAACCCCTTAGATTACTGTTTGTAAATCACTGGTTTTAGTGGTCTCGGTAATACAACTTTGTTTAGTTTTCAAGCACTTTGGGAACTGCTTGATAATATTTGTACATACATCAGAGTTGATGTGTATGCCATTAAGTCCTTTTTTTTTTTTTTTTTGCATGCAGAAGTCTGGAAGGTTTGTGCCAGTGAAGAGAGGCACTTGCAGTGTGTACTCCCACATGAAGTACATCTAACCCAAAAGTATACACACAGCATCTTCATCTATATTGTAGTCAATTAGCTATTCAGCTACCAAAACAAACTCTTCCAAAAACTATGTCTCACTTCATCTTATCATAATATTTGCCAGAGATAGAGAACTTTTTTCCTGAGAATCTCCCTTATTCTGTTCACAACAATAGAATCGGGTCAAATTGACCCCAGTTTTTATATTCCTCATGATTAATTAAATTTGGGACTAGTATTAAATCTCATTAACCAGAACACTGATTCTTCTGTTTGTTGCATTTGCTGTGATGAAGGTGAGCCTTCTGTGTTTTGCCTGGAGCTCAGCTAATTTAGTCTAATCTCATCTAAAATAGTCTAAAATAAATAAAAGAGGCAAACACTTCAGGAAAACTGAAATTCATTTCTCAAAAGCAAGAATCTCTGAAAAATCTGTGAAATTGCTCACATCAGTGTAACTCTCCATCTCAGACTGCAGACCTGTGAGTTTAAATATGTTGAACGCCAGACTCCTAGTTATAGTGCCTTGAGGTACTGCAGGATTTTATTTGTGGTTTTTTATGCAACTATAAGAATGTTCTACTATACAAAGGCCCATACAGAGTTACAAACTGCTCTTCTAAGAGATAGTAACTGTATTCCTGCTTCTCTTAAACTACATAGTAATAATGGCATAGAAAAACATTTTTTTAAATTATTTTCAGTTTACAATGGCACCTTCTTACTATAGCCCTTCTGTCACCAGCTATTAACTCTTACAGTAGAAATCAAAGAGGAACATTTCATGGCAGCCCAGAAGGCTGCTTGTCAGTAGAGACGCTGGTGGTAGTAGGCAGCTCTAGACAACTTTAAGGTTCACCATACATTAACCATGGGGTTAATCTAATTCATAATCATAGTAATCATCATCTGCGTTTACTCCAACACTGGAGGCCTCACTTGGTTTCATTTTCTTTCTGTCCTCTTTGCCTCTTTCCATGGAAGACAGATTATCTTCACACTGCTGCAGAATCTTTTTGGAAGACATCCAACTTTCTCCTCGGCTTTCTGCTGGTGCCACGCACTGCCCTCCCCTGACATCCGTTCCTTTGGCCACCAGGGCTCGTCTGGTTCTGAGAAGGTCACAGGTGCAGTTCCAAGGGTTCCCATCTAAATACAGATGACGGAGACGAGGTAAATACTCTAAGACTTTGCGATCCAAGGCAGATATCTTGTTGTTCCGTAAATTTAGAACCTGAAGCTGTTTCAAGTCCTTCAGCTCTTGTTCTCCAACATCCTCTATGTCATTTCCCTTTAGATCCAACCTAGCAAGGGTGTCTGGAAGTCTGAATAAAAATAAAACAACACAAAGGTGTTACACTCATCATATTGTTTCTGTTTGTGTAGGTGGTATTTGGTTGGGGGTATTTGTCCAGGCACATCTGACATATTAAAGAAAACTATCTCTAACAAAAGTGCAATCTTTTGCAAAAACAATGTGGTCCTGAAATGTTCATGTCATTTTTTTTTTTTTTTTTAAGTTATAGGAATACTCTCTATGCACTCTTGAACTATTTTCCCAAATTATTGCAGGTCTGACCTGTACTGACTATGTTTCGGCAACTGAACTAACCAGCAATTTTAGTCCTCCTGTACTGTTAAGAAAGTTATATGTTCAGTTGAATGTCAAGCTTAAAAATGCATTTTGCACTCTTTAAGGCCACAAGTATGCCAATGACCAAATTATAGCAGCATGAAAAAACAAAAGTTTAGAGAAGCATGGCAACACTGTTCTTTCACGTACTTCTATATACAATTTTTTTAAAAAGGATTTTTAGTTCATAAAGACCTAGAATTTTTCTTCCATTTTGTTCTCCTGCTCCCATCAGATTCAAAAGTTAATCATCACAGAAGTCGTCCATCCAAGGATATTCTGTTTAATAAATCAGCAATGGGGAAAATAGAAATGCTTTTTAATGGTCTTTTAAAATAGTACTTTTGAGAATTAGAACTTGTTACATTAAAAAAAAAAAAAGCCAATAATCTCTGGATATGATACTAGACCAGTCAGTATCATTCTTACTTTCACACATCTTACAAATTTGTATGATACAACTGTTTTATTTCAAAAGTCTTGCCCATTTATGATCTTCTAATTTTCTTCTGCTCTGGTTAGTGACTCCCTGCAAGATTTTATGGAGTATGGACTCTTCTGTTTGAGTTCTGAAAATACTTGGACTTGTTGTGCATTATTTTCTTCTCAGAAAAAAACAAAAGAAACTTTTATTCTCCTAATTTCTGCTGAGTAACTGTTAAGACCCATTAACTGTGGCACGTTAACTCTATTTTTTAACTTTTGACACTGGTGATTGAGTTCTCAGATAACTGTCAGAAATAATAATACTTCTATTTCTGTATATCCATACATACCTGGTGATCAGCACACAATTAAATTAAGTACAAAAATTTTACATCTTGTCATTTTTTTCATCTTTTAGGTTTACAGCCTCCCCTTGAAATCCGTATTCATTGCTGAGCTGAAAATAAAAGTCCCCAATATCCCCTTAAAAGCTCTACTGTTTAAAGGCTAATAGAGAACTCCTTCCTGTTAATTCTCTTGACTACGAAGGTTGTAAAATAAGATGGATTAGACAATACTGAAGTAACTAGAAAGCATTAAACATCCTGTCAAGCTAGACTGAAATCAAATATTTATACACCACTAAATCACTTTCTGATTATAAAGCTGCTGCCAAATAGATTCAAATGCTAAAGGACCTGACGCTAAACGAATTGAAATTTTACTGCATTATTTATTTAGGCTAGTTAAACCTGTCCACAAACCATAAAAATAAAATTTAATAGTGGAGTTGTGTTAAAGAAGTTGATGTTAATGGAATTACATTGCTATTTTTATGCCATCTTATTGCACAGCTTTTTGAAATAATAAAGTTGCTGGTCTGATGACTGGCCTCCATTTGGCTTAATATGCCATCTCTGATAATGGCCAGGACCAACCTCAGATGAATGCGAAAGAACCTGTAAGCAGAGCATTAATGAGCACAATGTGCCCAAGGGATGTTTTTTCTCTGCTCCTTTGACTGGAATTTTGCTTATAGCCTGAAGCTGAAGAGCTTATACGCATTCCAAATACTTTGTAATGTGTGAATTTAATGAAGTTGGGAATGCTAATATCCGCTGAAAAAAGTGCATTCTTTTTGATCAGACAGCTCCTGAAATCTTAATATTTTAACAATAATAAACTCAGTGTGGCTTGGTAGAAACATCAGCTTTAAAATTGCTGTCTTTCCTTTTTATTGAATGCTCTATTAATTTTGTGTTATGGGAAAAGATAAATTTAAGCAGCAGTATAACTTCTCTGTAATCATTCTGTTATATTCTCCTAGCAGGTTCCTGTTTTCATGTGCTAATTAAACAAAGTAATCTTACTAGCAGGGAGAGATGTGAAACGAGTAGATTCACTGAGGGGCACAGATGTAATGAAAACAGCTCTACTTCTATGCTAACACTGCTAACAAGAGTGCTAATTAGTGCCCGTTATGGCAATGGGTTTATGGTATGGATAGATTTCTACCATGACTGGGTCTGAATGCAAATTTTTTTCCAGTTTGGCTCTCATTCTCATAATGTAAGGGAGGAGAGATGACACCAGTCCTCAGATTCACTTGCCTCAGCGGAATAGAAATGAGGAGATTCTGTTCCAGTGCCAGATTCGAAAGCTGCCCACACTGCTGAAGAGCTCCTGCCTCAAACACACTAACAGCGTTGTTGTCAAGAAACAAGTGCTTGAGGTCTTGTAGTCCTTGGAAGTCCTGCGCTGTCACCCTTTGGATCAGGTTATTGCTGCAGTCGAGTTTCTGCAGTCTGCCAGGCAGCCTGAGTGGCATAGTGTGGAGCTGGTTCTTAGCGACCTCCAGTGTTGTTAAGTTAGGAAGAAGCTGGGCACCATCTATTGATGTTAGCTGATTTTCTGACAAGAAGAACTCAGACAGATTTTCTAGGTGTTTCATGTCTCGAAGTCTTATTGTTTTGAGTTGGTTTTTCTCTATTTTTAGTGACAGCAGGGATTGAGGTAGGTCAAGAGGCACCTTTGTCAGAAAGTTACCACTTAAACTGAGAAACTGTAGCTTTTGGAAAGATGCAAAGAAATTGGTTGGGAAGGAGTTCAGTTTATTATCAGCCATGCTCAGGTACTTCAGCCTAGGAAGTTTAAGGGGTGCAGACACAGATTCCATGTTGTTGCCATCCAGCATCAGACTCTGTAAATTGCAAAGGGAAGAAAATGCACTCGGAGGCAGAGTTGCAATCAAGTTGTTCCGAATATCGAGCACCCTTAGTTTCATCAAACCTTCAAAATCAGATGCATGCAGAGTGCTGATGGAGTTATCAGTGAGTTTTAAAATTTCAAGGCCGGATGGGAGGAAGGTGGGTATTTGCTTTAGATTATTTTTGTAGAGTTCCAGGGACTTCAAGGTGCTCAGAGCTTTGAAAGTGTTGTTTTCTATTGATTCTGTGCCACTACATGACAGGACCAGTTCTTCAAGGGCTGACATTCTCCTGAAGTCAGTAATCTTAAAGAGAAAAAAATAATTCATGTGATAGTACACTGCATTGGGTCTGTGTGACAGGGTTTTGGTAGCAGGATGAGGGGCTATAGGGATGGCTCCTGTGATAAGCTCCTAGAAGCTTCCCTGGCTCCAAGTTGGTCCTGCCACTGGCCACAGCTGAGCCAACTGGTAACGGTGGGAGCACTTCTGTGAATCATATTTAAGAGGGAAAAAAAACCTGCTGGGAACAAGCAGCAGAGAGAGGAGTGGGATGTGAGAGAAACAACTATGCAGACATCAAGGTCAGTGAAGAAAGTGAATCTGGCAGTTTTCTCCAAGATGAAATATGAGGAAGCATGCAAGGAGGATGAACCCGGGAGTTCTCCGAGTACATCAGTTGCTTAAACGATAGTTTTCTGAAATTATCAGAGACAGTGCCCACTGACGTAGGTGGTTGTTTTTAAAAAATTGATATGGGGATCACAGAAAGTTCAGTGCAAGGTGAGCAGGTGTTCTGCATGGGAC
>NW_010137960.1:5991-17686 GCF_000699245.1 Pterocles gutturalis
AAGAGTGTCCTCATCCACTTTCCCTTCCCATGTCCAATAAACACTTCACTACAGGTCTCAGGACTGTCACATCAATATGAGATGTTAAACTAACTATAGTCTTCATGCTGTTTCCCCCAGGACTTAGTAGCCACCAGCACATTTTACTCTCACTGAAAGAAGCTATAAAGAATGTTCTACAGTTTAACCCCTCATCCCAGACAGGAATCTACACGACAGGAAGTACAAATCCTTTTGCAGCACAGATACTGGGTAGTAATTTTGTTCTATGATCCTAACTGAATACATTTGGCTATCATACTTTTGTATGTGAAATTAGCTTATATAGCTGACTGTTGAAAGATTCCTTCCAGCTTCATTTATCCAAATCTTCCATGTTTTTGTGTTGTATCTCTTTACCTTAGCTACAAACTCTGTATTTTAACTTCTGTTAAAATTAGAGCCCACACAGCTGTGAAAGAGGAGTCAGATTTCATTTTGCTTTGGTATCCTTAGTTGTCACTACCTTCTGATTACATTTATTCTGTCTTGTAAAGTCATTTATGAGCACTGCAAAATTTGATGCAGTCAGTGAGAAAGTATAGATACGGAACCTCTGTTGATGCAGCTTTCTCCATCAATTACATTTAAGTTCAATGAGGGAATGTACCTCCATAAAAAAACCCTTATATTCCCAAGAGTAAATAACAAAGTTGTCCATTTTCTATTTTTTCTATAAATGCAGTTTTGTAATATATATATATTGCTATATAGAAGTTACAGAATTGCATGTCCCATTTTGGTCACGATTAGGAAGCTAATTTTGCAAAGCTTTATCATGAGAAGTCCCATAGGAATGAACTGCATTGTTCAACAGCAGAAAAGCATAGTCATATGCAAGTAATAAAACAGTCTTAAGGAAACTGAAACAAATGTGAACTTCCATAAGTTCAACACATTTTCTCCTCTAAGTTCAAAAGCAATATTGCCTGTTTTTCCTCAGTTGATTGCTGTGTGTCTCTAAGAGGCTTAACGTTCATCTTATTAAGTGATAGCTATATGAAGGTCAATGTACAGACATCCATTCTGTAATGATGTTAGGCTTCTTACTGTGGATTATTATAATTTCTTTTTTCCACCTATTTGGTATGCTTTGCTAGGCTTTGTGGCCATGCTGTTTTGAGACTTAAACATTTATCCATGCTGTTACAAACCACCCAGTTGTCCTAATATGAATGAAGACACATTTGAAAGCCTATCACCTAGCTTTTTCCTACTAAGTGATGTTTTATTCTCCAACAGGATTGTCTGTAAAGTGATACTAATATAGTTTTACATTTTACAAAGTAGATCTCCTGAAAATGGATCTAAGATACTGTTATTTTAATAGAAACATTTTAATAATTTTGTCATTTTTAATGACTCGTTTTGCTTTTAGGATTTTTGTGAACTAGGATTTGCAGTTTCTTAAACCAGTCCCCTGTTGTGGCTAGATAAACAATTTTATTTCAGCAGATAAAACCCCACATATTAATACAGTTAGAAATAAACTAAATCTTAAAGTGAGAGTAAACAGCTTATAGTTGGTCTTCAAATCAAGGAGGAGGCAGAAATCATTAAAAAAAATGCTAAAATGAATATAGTTTTATTATTATGAAGTCTGTTTATAGCAAACCCCAGTTTGTAAAAATACCAAAAGCAAAAATCCCTGCCAGTGTTTTCAATGATGATCAACGCTGTCAGAACAAATACAAAGCTGATCTGGGTAAAAAAGATCTACTTTTTTCCTTGCTTTTCTTCAAAACATACTGTATTTAGCATACAACGTATCTTCTTTTCTTTTTCCTTTTTTTTACAATTTTAATAATAACCAATGAAAAGTAATGTACAAAAGCAGTTTGAAACAATAGTTGATGGTTTTTCTGAGGTGGCTAATTGCCAAACCATAGTATATGTGAATGCTTACATATATAAGTCTCTCGGAGGTCAGCTGTGGGAAGTCTAGGCTTCCATTCAGCTTCTTGAAAATACATTATTTTCTCTAAGATTAGGTAAATGAAGGAACTTAAAAAACAAACAAAGAAAAACCAAACAAAAAAACCCCTATAGAGTTCTCTTAGTGCTTCCAGGCATGTACTTTACAAGCAGAAATCAAAATCTGTTTCTACAAGCACTGTGCCAGTGGAATTGCTCAGCTGTGTAAAATTAAGCATATGTATTTATGATGTCAAGACCTCAGAAGCGTAATGTGTTGCATGGAAAGAAAAGTGAAAAATATATTCACAGACCCAGTCTAATCTTAAGGAAAGAATCTACATAACTACAGGCAGATAGCATGAAAGGACTTATTCCCTTTCAGTTCAAAGTCAGTAGTAGTAGAAGTAAGGCACACTGACTGCTCAGCTGAATTAAGGTACAAAGTGAAAAACTCTCTCCCTAGATGGTTTCATGCACCATTTGTTCTGAACAGTCATAAAACATTTATTCCACTACTCTATTCACTTATATCTAACATTTAAATGCTTTCTAACACCTGTTTTCACTCTAGTCAGAACTTAAGGCCACTTTACTAGTAACTGAGGAGTAGCTGACAGGTATGGGCATCTAGCCTAAGAAAGGAAAAATGGCTCATCTTCCTTATCTTGTAAAGATAATAATCAGGTTGGGGTTTTCTTGCACAGAAAATGTATTTCCTAATAAAGAATTAAGTTGACAGATCTTTTGTTTAACTAGAGCACATCAATATAGCTAAATCACACCAATGAACTTTGACTCTTAAGTATCGGAGCTAAAACAAGAAAACTAGAGATATTAGTAGCAGCTGAAAGAGAAGTAAACTCTTTCTCAGAGTTAAATTGTAAATTACTATTTCTCAGAGGGCAACAGGTATCCCACATGCTGCTCTAATCTGCCTTCTAGCATATTTCATTCAATCCTGAGAGCCAAATCAAAGATGTATTTCAGAGTGGTCATATTCTTTGTAAGAAGACAAGCATACTTAAGAGAAAATGTTGAATTTTGAATTAAACATTTATTATTTGTAGTAAATTGATACACAGCAAGCATGTGTAATACAGGTGGTTGTATTTATTTTGTGTCTCTCTATGGAAGTTGAATTTATTAAATAAATATATTTTAGGGTAGGACACAGAGAAGCTCCGTTCCACAGTGCAGTGCAAAATGAGCATAAACTGATCGTGCCTTTCATAATGTGATCCAGTGATGCCTCAAGAAACCCAGAATAAGCTTTATTAATAACACAAATAGCTGTCAGCTTCAGTTAGAAGCTGCTATTGTTTATGTGGGTTATTAGGTAGGCTTAGGACTGCTTTTAGAAACTTCTCATGATCTAGCTTAGCCTCTAACTTACTTACTCCCTCTGCCATTTCTAATAGCAGTTGTACCTGACACTTGCAACTCCAGAGGGGGAGAAGAACTTCAATTTCATTAATTAGGGAAACGACTCTAGTTACATAAAACCTTTCAATTTACTGTTATCTCATATCAAAAGTAGCAAAAGCTTTTAACAAGTTAAAAAATGACTGGAAGTCAATGGTTATTTGACCATATAAAAACCAAATCAACATATGGCTCCTAGTTGTAAATTACTATTTTTGAGTTGCATACAAAATATAATTGTGGCAGTGTGAACTGGTGCTCAGAGACTGCAGGATAATGAAAACACTATAGGAATATATTTACATATCCTTTAAAAGTAAGTAAAAATAAAACCAGATCTGGCAGCATTTCATCAGTTTTTAGAATGTGGAATAAGATTCTTCCTTCACTTGAAAGCCACTACCATATGGGAAGCCCAGCTTTTAGTTACAGTGCACTACAGAAAGTATTTTACTGTATTTTTTCCTACCTGCAGTTGTTTAATTTTGCTGTGACTGATGTAGAGTCTTCTGGTGGTGAAAGGAATCTCTCTGGGGACCTCTGTGGCTCTGTAGCATTGCACTGAGTGGGCAGGGTCACAGCTGCATCTTCTTGGGCAAGTGGTACTTAGACCACTGTGAAAAGAAAAGACCACGAATAAAAGGGAAGATAAATACATCTTCCAAAACAGGAGCTCTGAAAATGTCTTGGTAACATATAGCTTGAATTAAGCACCAAAGTCTTTTTATACCATGAAATCTGATAAAAGGATATTTTATGACTGTGTGTTTTATCCCAGTGAAAAAACAGCAAAAACAATACCGTAATTTGCCTGGGTTAAAATGTTGGCAGGCATTACAAAGAGTGAGAAACTTAAACAGTGATAAGGTGCCTTTACATTTGTAGGTATGCGAAATTAGTGTTATTTATTACCTGACATCTAATCTGCAAACATCCACATTATCTCCAGTTTCCTAGTTTTGTTAAATGTGACACCACAGTATTAGTGAGGAAAAGATAAAGAACTGTTTTATAGTGGGACTGTAAAACCTTTGTATCTGCTGTAACCCCGTATTAGAAACAGTAAAAACACAACTACAGCCTACACCGAAGCTGTTTCAACCTTTCTTTTATTTTATCTTTTTTTTTTTTTTTTAATTTTTCCAAGCTGAAGATGATGTCAAGTTGATTTGACAAACAGGTAACTGAACTGGGGACAGTCCTCCATGGGAATACCTACTGGATGCAGCTGGGTTTACACCGGACAATATTCCCTCCTGGATATCCTTCTGTCTCCTTAATCTCCTGCACAGTGAGTACAGAGCTGCAACCCAGTATCTGCTAAACCAAACAGCAAGAGCAGAAATCTTCTCCTAAAGCAGCCTGTCAAATGGGCATGCTTAACAAGCTATAGAGAAAAATCCTACCTGATTTATGCCATAGTGATCAATTGAGCAAAAATGGGTGGGTGAGCAGGATTAGCAATGGTGCTTTAAAACAAATATTTTATTGTATCTTAATCTAGGGTTAGGTACCTGGTTTGTGGTTTTGCTTTTTTTTTTCCTCCCTCCTAAGAGACAAAGTGCCCAGACAAAAGAGTAAAACCTTTCTGCATACTGGCAGCTATTTGTGGTACATTTCAGCACACCCTGGAACAGTCTTTGATCCCATCTTTCCACTGACTTGAGTTTAAATGCTGAGGTCATCAAGACAGTAACACCCACGATCTTACGTAGGAATTTGTGTTCCTCAAAGATGTAATCAAAAAGCAACTGCTTTTGGCTCAAGAGGGTCAAAAGAAATGCACCTCAAACCCTAAGGTTAGCAGTTTAGAGCTCTAGAGTACTGCAGAGTCAGTCTGAGAATCCCTTTAAGTAAGAACCGTATATTGCATCCTTCCCTATTTTGCAAACCGAGTCACTCAGCTGATGTTAGAATTCACAGCTGTAGTTACAAGGTAACACCACAGTAAGGTGCAATATTCTTCGTCCTTTGCATTTTGGAGTAATTCCTATATATAGAATCATAGAATGGTTAGGGTTGGAAAGGACCTTAAAAATCATCAAGTTCCAACCTTGGTCTTTTCAAACGAATGAAAGGAAACTTTTTTTTGGTTTAATAGTTCATTTACATTATATTAACAATGATTTAATCCAGAAAAATAGTATGTATCCACTAATTTCTCATATATGTCTGCTTTCAGCAACTAGGTATTTAAAGTGACAGCTATGAAAGATGACCCTGTGTCGGACCCTTTTGTGTTGCTGGCATTTAATATGGACATTGGTTATAGAATATCATGGCAAAGTAGTAAAATAGATTGGACAAATTTGGATGAAACATAAGCTTGAGTTGATGGAAGTCAGAAGATCTTTCAGGATTGCTGCATTTATTTCGGATCTGAAGGAGGGCTCATGTGACTGTAAAGTTTGGGGTTTTTTTTTACAAATATATCAGTTAAGTCTAATAAAAATATTATCTTTTTCTACAAGTTCACACAACATTTCAGCATCTACAAGCCTTTGCTTTCTTCACCAAAGTCAGAGGTTTGACAAAAGCACACATATGTATGTCAAGACATAATTTTTTACCTAAGATTAAATTTAGAAAATCACATTAAAGTAAGATGACATTAAAATTAGAAGAATGAATCTGCAAATCTCTAGTTACAGAGAGTTTAGAAATGTCTGAGTTAAGACAGCTCATAAAACCTGAAGGTGGATCCCTTGTAATGTACATGATGGCACAGACTGCACAAGGGAAGATGCAGTCTTATCACAAAAGACATGGAGAAGCTGAGCTCTTAAAATCAGGGTGTCCCTTGTGTATGGAAAGAGAAAATTGCAGGAAAAGATGAGCTCACGGCCCGCAGAGGGCATGGGTAGGAGCTTGGTCCCTGTGGGATATCACAAGCACAAGCAGTTTGGCAACTAGGAGCTGCTAAGTGATGGCGTATGCTCTAAAGAATCCTTGGCATATTTAGCTGCCATATGCTATCAACTGCCTGCCACTGAGTACGTGTGAATTTATAATTATTTTTTGCTGGAGGTTTTTAACTTGGATTTGAAACAGTTTTTCATAGGGACAACAAGTGGCATTTGTCTGCTGCAAAGGTTACCTTCAATCAAGCACTTCTCTCCTGAGTGGATCGGGCTGCTAGGGGAAACAATCATAACTTTTTTTTTTAAAACATTATGCTTCCCTTAATCATCTGTTGACATAATCTGAACTGCTTTAAAGAAATGTTTCTTAAACAAAGAGCCTCAGAGGGTTACACTGAACCAAGAATGTCAACCTAGATGCATGCTAGGCAAATTAATGATACCTAATTAATATAAAGATCATAAATTTATCAGAAGTGATTTTGTGTTTTATTCCTACAAAAGAAATGCAAGTAGAGTTTCACAAAAACAATCAGAAGCCTGTCTGAAAATGATGTCTCAATCTTCTTCATAAGCCAAGAATTTTGTGGAAATATTTTTTGCCCACTTTCATAGTATGTGGAGAATGCGCTTTCTAACTCCAGGCAAGGTCATCTTCATACACTGCAAACAGCTGCTGGATGACTTAAAACAGATTTTTCCTTCACACAATAAGGTAGGTTTCTTTTTCTTCCTCTGTTCTGGCTACATAGAGGAGATAAAAGTGATAACCCCTTAGGAATTTCCCACATTTTGCCTGTGAGTGTCACATTTGCATTCCAGAGGAACCAGCACAGTGAAACCTGTTGAAAGGAATGAAACCTTCTTAAACTAAAATTCACATATAGAGGAGTTTTAGTCATTGCCAGTTTTATGACAGTCCTGAGGGATGCTAGCCAACATCAGATGCATCTAGGGCATGCACCCTACAAACAACAAATACGCAGCACCCAATGTGGAGGGGATCAGTTTAAATAATTTCATACACATATGCCACTAATGCTGCTGTAATTGGCCTTCAAAATATTGTTGCTAATGGCATCCATTTGATGGAGAACTGTTCTTCATTAACAACTGAGCCACAGAGAGCTGTGCTCATGAAACCACAGATTACAGTATGGTATGACAGTTTTCTAGTAATGATATTCCAAGTTAGTCCCAAAAGGAATGAGAAGGGGGAAATGAAGAGGGAAGATATGATGGCTGAATCCATTCTCAACCTAGAATTTAAACACACAGGTCTTTTGTATATGAACATTTATGTAAGATCTGTAACTAACATATGTGAGGCTGTGTCTCGTGCAGTACCACCTCAAAGTGAAGTGGCAGGGATGGGTCATCCCATCGATACCGGAACCATGACAGTTTTGTTTCTAGGGTTTTGCACACACGAAAGTGGTTCAGGTCAGCAGTTCACAACTGTGACCTGTGAGGGCTTTTCAGAGCCCTGTATGAAGCAAGCTAGTTCTGGCCCTTCCATTTCCTGTGGGTGTCTTCAGCCTTTAAGAGCAGCCTGCTAGTGACTGTGCATCCATTGGAACCAGAACGGAGATTAAACTGTAAAAAATTGTCTACTGTTCAAACTGCAAGGCACAGTTTCAACAAGATGAGGACTCAGAAACAGCAGTTGTCTAAATTATAACCACTGTGTGCACAAGAAGAGGGCATTCTTCCATGCTGAACATTTTCGGCATGTGTTTTATTCATTTTGAAAAACAAAACAAACATTCATAATGAAAGGAGTTAAGCATAAGTGTATACATAAACATAAGAATGGAAATAAGACCACAATAAGCACTGCAAAAAAAGAAAAGCTGGTCTGTAGAAGTGACTTGTGTCCTGTGTAAAAAGAGACCAATCAGGAGTTAACGTTCCCTCAAAACAGTAGTGAGTGAATTGTTGGACCCATGAACACACTGCATGGACTGTAAAATGCAGCCAGCTATGAACTCTATAGGCCTGCAAGGTAGAAATCACCTAAAATGTGAAAAACCAAAAAGTCTGGGTTTTGTTAGCAGATATTTTCTGTAATGACAACTGAAAAGGTATGTCCCTTTAGAGATCAGTCTGGTTGGATAACCTCCTCCTCGCTTAACGTGCTTCAGAAAGGTACATTCTAATAATCTAACTGAATTTCTTTTCTAGAACATGAAAATCTTGCTTTATCATCTCAATTTTCTCCCATACTTTGATACTGCAAGATATTATTTGTTTTCTCTCCGTTTCCTCTTTAGTGTCCCCGCTTGTGACTGTACAACTGCCCACACAATCAGACCACTCCAGATGCTTCAGCACTAACCACACAGAAGATGGCCTTGACATGTGCATGCACTGCAGGCTGGCACGCACAGCTGGGCAGCTGCAATTACAGAAGTTTCCAGGGGAACTGACCCTCATGTGCAAACACACATGTTTATATTGTAAATTCTTCATGCAGGGGCTAGGTCAAACCAAAGGTTTGTAGAATATCTCACACACCACTTCCCCAGTCTTGGCATGGACACTAGATACAAAATATACAGCAGTGGTGATGTCGATTACAGTATTATTTTTTTTCCCCTTTAATTTCAGATTAATTTGCTTTGTTTTATATGAAGATGTGTCCTCCTCATGCTTAAGGTCATTTACTCATTAAGCACAATGTAAGTTTTCAGATCAGTACTCCTGCAATCAGTTAAAGTACATAGGTTTAAATTTATAAAGTACTATTTGTGCTCAAATGTACTTAATAGCAGAGCAACACACACACACCTCACTTTCTCTACACACTGCCTTGTCTAAAATAATTGAAATTGTGTGCATAAATTATATGTGAAGAAATTTGCTGGTGATTAGCTTCACCAGCTCTGCCACATGATCAATATGGTGAAATGAACAGATCAGGAAACTTCCAGCGAAGTCCTTTTGACATTAAAAGCATTCAGCAAATCGAAATTCTTCTTGGTGTATAACAGACTGCAACTATTTGATTGTTAGAAATGTCTCTTGGGTGTAGAAAGGATTCTTACTGCTAGACCAGTTGACTCAAACTACCGCTGTTCTTTAAATGTGCTTCAATTATTTTGTTGATGTTATCAGGGTAGAGTATATTACAGTTTACTTTAAATCAATTTAATCTAATTGAAGGCCAAATCTACTAACCTCTCTTAGGTTCAATTCCGTAATTATCGCACAGCTTGCTTACAGAACAGAGTTCGGGTTGTCTTGGGGCTTTTCAAGGGTAACTGGAACTGATCAGAATTTTCTAGGGGTCCTACAAGTATAGTTTTGAGATAATTAAATTATTCATGTGTTTATCCTTCTATCAGTGATATCTGCTTTTAATTTCAACCCTGTTTTTACATGGGATTTCTGGTGAGGAATAGAAATAGTACCTAATGATAACTACATTTACTCAGATTTGGTGTCACTGATGCAGGTTTTCTTAATACAATAGGGCATTCCTTCTCATTTATCCATAGTCCAGCAAGTATTAGAGTATTACACCGCAGGTAGGCTTCTGAAAGAACTGTATTTGAGTAGCTAATCTTTGAGTGGAATAAGCAGAGACAAAACCTTGTATGACTTGTGAAATGTAAGGACATGCAAAACAAAGGTAGCACTGATAAGGGATGAAAGAGTTAAAATTAATGACCACAAAACTCTGATACCACTGTAGATAAAGACAAATTAAGATAGAGGCAGACCAACCCCGTAAGCTAAAGGGAAAGGACACTAAAAATCTAAGAATATGTGATTCTTTAAAAAAAGATTTCTTTAAAGCAGTCATACACAAATTACATTAAGTTTTTAAAGGCAGTATTTGCTATAGATATGTTACGTAGGAACTATGGGAAACTTCCTTCTCAAGATAAGCACATACTGTTGAAATGCACGATAGAGGTATATTAGCAGAAAATTCTAATGTTTGGCTAAGTGATTGATTACTGTTCCACTTAAAAAAAAAAAAAAAAAAAGAATGTAACATAATTCTATAGGTACTTCTCCAGCATGATATCTGACAGAATCAAAGTCAAACCTAACATAAAAACTGATAGTCCTGACATTGTGTGGCTGAACTAATTTAAACAATAATAATAGTTTAGCTTTTAATACAGCAAATACTTTGATTTCCTGTCAGACCTTGTTGTGTAAGGAAGATAGTTGATAAACTGTGGAGAATGAACATTAGAACAAAGGTCAAGCAAACTGCTCTGTTAAGCTGAGCTCACTCAGAAGCACTTGGGCAACTTTGGACACTTAATACCTTTGCTCAGCTACTATTCTGAATATGCTAATTTACTGAGCCAGATTTTTTTCTGTGGGTATATATAAAGATGTTGCAGCTTTTGTTTCCATCATGGATGGGCTTAACAGCACGAGCACCCCTGTTAGATGCCCAGTTTGTTACGACCTACCTTCAATTACAGTGCAGGCAATTTGAGCAGTAAAGGGTAAACGAGCAGCTTTGTAATAACAATCTGTAAGCTTCTTGTCGAGCCTACAATAGCAGATCCCAGAGGAAATGTGATCTCTACTGTTAGTGGTGAATTTTGCTTTTATCCAGCTCTTCTGAAAGTACAGATTGATGGAAAGACAGCTCTTTCCTGCTTTGACATCTCTTCACATTCCAGGTGAGTGGTCTAACCACCGAGCTGTAAAGTGGTATCTTTCTGTCTCTCTGTGTCCCAATCAACTATGCAAAGTGGAGCAAGCAGAGAAGCTCACACTCGATGTCCTGCAGCCCAGTGGCAGGGCGTGCAGGGTCCATTTTCCTGGTGCCCGTTCCTCTGCTGACTGGAGGCCCCTGTGCTTCCCATCCGTCCTGCTGGCAGAGCAGTTCGTGGGGCCACGCTGTAGGCAGGATTAGGGTCCTGATCTGGGTTAAAATGATCCTGTATCTGATATGGAAGTACTGCTTTGATGCAATAAAGCCAAGCTGCGTGAGACCTCCACAAGGCCTGTTAATAAAGCTCTCACTGGAATCAACGCCAGAACCCATCGCAGCATTTCAAAGGCGACAAGCTGTCAGCCCAGGTGAGCGCCTTGGAGAAAGCACCCATGCGGAGACAGCTTATTCCCTCAAATTTAGTTCGTTTTCAGAGCCAGAATGAGCTTAAAAAAAAAAAAGGCAAATCCTTTTTATATGGGTATAGCTGCATTCATCGGTGCTGCTAGAGAAGCGAAGGTGCCTGGGACAGACCATTTGACACAAGGCTTGCACAAGCAGTGACACTATAACTGCGAACAGCAGGGTGTCCGCGCTGCTCATCACACCTGTGAGTACAGCAGGGGAGGCGTCTCTTTCCTGTCCCGCTCCCGCAGGAGGGAGAGAAGGTGTACCTTTCACTGATTTTGTTGGTATGCCAGCTATTGATACTCCCCTCTCTTGAACCCCCCGAATAAAAGTTTTCTGAAGCCGCTGAGGGCGCTCCCTG
>NW_010137961.1:0-15707 GCF_000699245.1 Pterocles gutturalis
CGTGTGGTGCTCGTGGTTCCCTCAGAGGCTGGTTCTGGGCTTCCCAGTCAGAATGCCTCGAGCAGGTACTCTTTAGTTTTAACAGTCTCTGAACAACAAAATTGTGTAAGATGATCGTCCTGAAAGAGAGACAGATGATGGTTTGTGAAACGTCTAGTGAGGATAACGCCATAAAATGCCCCAGTAACTCTACTTCGGCGTTTAAAAGCCCTTTACTTGCAATGAAAAGAAACGTTTCACAACCTAAATGATCATTTTTAGTCTGCAATTTCCTACCAAAAAAAAAAAAAAACTTTCACTTTGTTACGCTGTTCATTGGTAATTTTGTTGAAGTAACTGAAAATGGAGATACTTAAAAAGCTGTTAGCCGCACACTTCCTCAGCTCTAAAATCAATATGTGTAGACCTTTGCTCATTGTGTGTTCGCTTCTCCAGGTTGGGTGATAATGAAGAAAAAATCCCTGCTGAATCATTTTCTTTTCCTTTCACATCCTTCAGAAATAGTATGGTACCTCTCCAGAGAGTTAAACTCTTTTTTTTTTTTTTTAGCCGTCTCCTCAGAAGAAGTTGCTAAACTGACACTACCCATTCCTTGAGGAGAGCGGACAGCAAATTCCTCGTTAGATTTTCCTCATTAGCGTGGTGGGCAGCTGCTCCTTTGGTATGTTACTGCTCGGGAGGGGCTTGCACGGTCGGTGGACCAGGTCACAGTAGTGGAGTAGTCACAGATCTCTGTCCCATGTACGTGCTTGGCCCAGAAAGCTCCGGTTTAATTAAATATTCCTGGAGGAACAGACTTCTGGAGGTCAAGGTGCTGGTGTGGTGCTCTGAGAGCATCATCCTAGGCTAGGTAATACAACCCAGTGCAAGATCTGTACCTTCTGGTACACTTACGATCAGTTTCACACCTTCTGCCTTTTAAAGGGCTCTAAATAAAATGCTTCGCTTATTTCTCTATGGATATTGATCAACCATCTGGGAAAAGAAACTTGTCAAATTTGCCTGCAAGAAAACAATGAGCTGAAGCAGATTGATACTCAGTTTATTTAATAACCTTGCACTCTGTTTTTAATAAATAATTTGAAAAACTAGTAAGGATTCTCCTCAAGAGTTTCTCATTTTTGGTTCATGATCAAGTGAACATTACATGAATTATCTGTATGGCCATCTAATTTCCATTAACTGTAATAGTAATTGTAAGCAAGTAGAAAGAGGATGGCTTATCCTATGATCCCACCTATTATGAAGTAGTTAACTGATTAAGGTTAGGATACTGCAAGCCACTTCGTACCATCAGTGAACTCTCTGCAACCCCATTATCTTCATTAGGCTTGTGTGGGTGTAATTAATTGGTGTTTAGTTAACAGTTGTGTTGAATGAAAAGAATTTAGTTCTATTTCTCTTAGTTTTATTGGCCTCATGGTGCTCACAGACTAAAGTGTAATTAAAAACTCTCTAATCGAAGTATATGCAGCAAGCCCTAAGGAACAAACCCAGTGAAGCAACGCCCGTGCTTGGTGTGACTCTGGCCTTTGAAAAATGGCCAGGTACAAATGACACCCCATAGTAGTTCTTTTTTTGCTTTTAAACAATGAAAGTTATGTTTTACTTATATCAAATGGACTTTTAAAATGTACAGAACTGGCTGAATAATCTTGCAATCATCACTTTTCTTAGGGGTGTCCAGTAACACCATATTTTGATGTCTTCTCAACAAATTTTGTCCCCAAAATCTTTTAGATCACATAGTATTTTGGATGGACAGAGAAATGGATCTTGTGTTTCTTTTGAGAGCAGCTGTACATAAATTTTTATCCCCTCTTGCCTTTACTATAACTGTTGTGCAGGGAAATAAAATATTACCTGCTATTCCTCATTTACAATATAGTATTGTGTGCATTCCTTTTTTTCACAAGATGCTTTGTATGTCACTTGAGTACCTATATGTGGTGCTAATCCAGGGCACTCTAAAACCAAGTATAATATGGCATGCTTAAGTGTCGCATAAAGGATTTGCTTTTTGCTGTTCTAAAATGTTGCTTTAAAGATATAAACTTGCCCCTTAAATCAATTAAGATCATGGTCTCACTGCCATCTGTGTTCTTGTAGGATTTCACAGAAGAGTAATGTGTGCTCATTTCACTGACAGGGTCTTCTTTGAAGTCAAGTCTGAGTACATAAAAACTACATGACATTTCCAATAAAATCAGGATTGCCTTTTTAGCTTGGTGATACAAATACTCTTGTGCATTACTGTTTTTGAGGCATTTTAATTTCTTAAACAAAAAAAAGGCTTTTTTTTTCTTAATTTTGCACCTAAAGTCCTTCTGCAGTACTTCTTTTAATTCTTAATGTTCTGTATTCTATGAAGGATAAACTTCAGTAACAAAGCTAAATACAACTTTTTGTACAAAAGCTTTGGTCCTAGGATGCAACCAAACATAACATTTAGGTTGGGCTTTGAGTCTAGATAAAATTTCCAAGAACTTGAGTAATATATGTACTAGATATTTGGAATTTTCTAATAATGATTTAGGTCTTTTCTTTCCCCCCTCTGTCATTATTATTTTAATTTCCAGAGTACTCATATAAGAGTTCATTTGCCTTGAGTAATCATTCTCCGCTCCAATGGTTACTTCAAGTTGAGTGGGTTTTAGTACTAATTTCTTTCTAAAGTTTGAGGATTCTTCCTGTGGGTCTGTTCAGCTCCTGCTGTGCAAGGGTGAGCCTAGCCTTCTCCAAAGGAGCCTGCAAAAAAAACTGGTAGGCTTTGATTTGTCATTCTAACTCTAAAGATAATTTGGAACACACAGTGTTTAGAGACCAGTTTTTGAGCTGATTCTTGAGTTTGCAGATAGTCCTCGGATTTCTGTGATACAACTGGGTTTTGTAATGTATAGATTTTTTTGTGTGTGTGTTATGCACAGGTTATTGATGAATGCTAGGTTTAGTTTCAGACGTCAGGAGTTTACTACATTATTTCTTTGTGTGTGCATTTTGAAGTAACTGTTGTGAGCTTTAAAGGCATTATGGAAGCCTACCTACTTCGAAGATCCTGACATGATAGGGATTCTTGTCAGTATGTTGTCAATATCATACTCTGAAGTGTTAATACACTTATAAATATATACAGAGTTGGAAAGTTATCAAGCTTTGTGATATTCATATTAAATATTTTCCATTAGATGAAAAGAAAAATGTGTGCTCATACATCGGTTACTGCATGTGAGGTATCGATATAATTTCAAAATTAATGTGTCAACATGGCCATAATAATACATTTGCAATTTATAAAAAGCAAACTCAGAGATGAACAGAGAGAAAAGTGGGACCATTACTTAAGTTTTCTAGGTCTGAGGCTGGGTAATTACTGCTAAAGAAAAACTTACTTTTACATAGATCAGCAGAATTTATTCTTGTTCATCATCAGAATGGTTTTCTTGATGTTCTAGTTTGAACCTGCAGTTCAAGCAGTGGACAGAAAATGTATTAGTTAGAAGAGGAATACTGTTTTCTGGTTTTCTGACCTGTTTGTTGAAATGAGATAACTTTCTGAAAAGAATTATTTGATATCTTTTTAAAGGTTCTGAGCACTAAAGCACCTTTTCTTCTTTCTTTTTTTTCTTTTTTTTTGGGTAAATCTTTCCATTATATTTTTTAATCTAAATTTTTTTAGCATCATCCTACAGGCTTTTGAGTCTTCCTTCTTTCATTTATATTGGATTAGAAATCCCCTAAATTTGCTCAGCTACTTGACAAGCAATACTTGCAGTTCCAAATACAGAAACTTTAGTGGTTGTTGGAAGCAATCTGTAGGTTGTCTGTTACTGGTTAGCAGATCAAAGACTTACATGTCTAAGAAGTGAAACCTGACTAGTGCAGATGAACTGGTCATCTATGGGATACATGGAAAATAAAGTTTGAAATCAGAGTTACTTACATGTATGTAATAGTTGGAGTGAATATTGCAAGCAGTGAGAAATTGCGTTAATTGAGTTCTCAAGTCCAGTAACTTGCTGACAGATTTTAAGAGAAGCCTTTCTGTTTCTTTCCAGAAGTGAAGCTGGTAGCAGAGGGGTTTAAGGAATTCAAGTAAAAAGGTAATTTTTACATTACTATTAAGAACTGGGGCTTTCCTGCATCCTGTGATTTTTTTGCTTAAACACGTTTTTGGGCCAAACTGAGTATGGAAGAAAAGGAAGACTGGAATTTTTTTTCCCCATGGTATATCTCCTGATTTTTACAACCTTAATCACTTGGGGCATGTCTTGAACTTTTAACCTTCATTCCCCAGCACTGATGCTGTGAATAATGGACTCTCCTGCTTGACACGTAACTAGATTGCAGTTCAAAGTGTCACAAACACTATTGCACCATCTGGAGCAAAAGCTTGACTATCATTTTGGGATAAGCCCATAAGATTGTATGAACTTATAACTGACTTAATTTTTTCCATTTAGGCTTCTTTAATTCAATAATATATAATTTTTTTAAAAAACTTGCCTCTTCTTGACAGTATTTTTTGCACAAACCCCCAAAATTTTCAGATCTTGTATGAAAGTCATATTACGTTTATAACCATTTTGATCCTACTTTTTGCTATAAACAAGATTTAAATAGTTCCCCTGAGGCTAGGAAAATGCTGCATGAATTTTGGAGATGAAATTCTCTGTTTTTCCCTATTTCCATTGTTATCTTTAATAGTTTTCTTCAGTTCAAGACTTATTTAGTTAAAAAAGAAAAGGAAAAGTAAATACTGCTCCTACATATTCTTAAAAAAAAATGCACATTTTTTAAGCTAGATGTGATTGTAAACTGAAAAGCTTTTCAGAGTGTGACTTCTGAAGAATACATAGTATTCACAGTTCCATTTAAGATATTCAGGGATATGTTTGAATAACATCCAGCTGATGCAATGAAATGCACCTTATTTTGAAGGCAAAAAGTCTACTGGCTGACATTATTGCTTGGGGGCGTATTCATCCACAAAATACTGTTTTTATACGTTCTGTGTACTAATCGAATTTTATTAAAAGCTAGTTGTGTGGCTTGTCTCAAAGCACCAGATTCTGAGTGAGCTCGAACACCATTGACTTCCACTGAAAGTTGATGAGACTTGTAAATCCATAACATTTCTTACAGGATGTCTTAAAATTAAAGAGATCTATGAACAGGAGGTCAGTCTGGGAGGTTTGCACTGTTTTGGAAAAGATGTGACTATTGGAGAAATAGGCATGGTGCACTTGTGCAGAGGGAATTAGTTCAGATTTCAAATATCCCTATTTTCTAAAATTAAGAAGTGACTGATAAAGGCATAGAGATAGTAACTGTGTCTAATACAAAACCTCCCTTCATTTTCTTCCTTAAACACTGATAAACTGGTTTCAAAAATCAAATACATGTGGGTAAATGTAGAAATATTCTACTCCTGAATGTGACTTGGTTTTGGAAAATATTTTTGGTTCTACATAGCGACTGAGAACTACACCAAATGAGTTAAGTAATTAACATGATGATGACATTTAGAAGAGAATGCTGTTGAATATTAACCCAATATTTCAGATTCCTAGAGCACAAGGGTACAGTTCCCAAATGAGTTTTCACAAAACTTGATCTCTCTTTCTTGAAGCTATACTTTGATGTAAATTACAGAATCACAATCATTTAGGTTGGAAGGGACATCCTGAGATCTTCTACATCATCTCCACTGCTCAAGCAGGGCAGCTCAAGCAGGTTACACAGGTTATCCAGTCAGGTTTTGAATATTTTCCCAGAGGGAAACTCCAGAACCTATCTGGACCACCTGCTACGGTATTTGACCACACTCACAGAAAAAAGAATATTCTTGTCTTAAATGTAAGAATGTGCCATTTTTTACTTTGTGCTCATTGCCTCTTGTTTTTTTCAGTGGGCACTACCAAGAAGAGTCTGGCTTCCTTCTCTTCATTCTCTCCCATCAGGTATTTTTATATATTAATGAGAACCCCTTGAGCCTTCTCTTCTCCAGGCTGAAGACTTCCAGCTGTCTCAGCTTCTCTTGTTATGAAACATGCTCCAGTCCATCCAGTTATGGTTATGGTCATGGTGTATTGGTATGGTGTATTTGAATATATTACTCTAAGAAAGATTATGGTAAGATGGAGCATAAGTGGAATTGTGCTTAAGAATAGAATTCAGTGTCAGACTCTAAATTTCAGGATTTCTGTATTTATTAAAAAGTATGCATGTTTTTCACTGAAAATATTGCCTACCTACTGTATATTGTACTGATAGGAATGTACCTTTGACTGTGATGTGTGACTGCTGCTTTCTAGTCTCCATTTCTTGCAAATAGATATTGAAAGCAACAGGAGGGGAGGAACCGGTAGAAAGGATTTTTTTTCAGAAAATATTCTGGAATTGCAGGAAAATAGTGCATCTGCAATTGTAAGTTTTGCGAAATGTACCTAAAGCAATGAGAAGGACAGTATTTAAAACTCATCAGACTTCAACCAGAAAGCAATCTACGCCTAATGTGTCCAAATATCCATTGTAAAAATCACCACTTTCCTCAGCAAAGACGGAGGACATATTTGTTGTCAACTGCTGATGTCTGTAATCAAGCCAAGAGTAGTACCAAATGTATACAACTGTTATTTGTCAGAGTGTAAAACCTTTAAGCTTTTTGGCTGTCCTGGTTTATTAATACTCAGTTACTGGCTCCATTCACAGGAAGGGAAGCAGTCCATCACACACAACCTAGAACCTTCTGGCAGTGCAAGCAGTGTATAACTAAGTAACACAATGGAATTATTTTGAGAAGTGCTTACTATTGCTCTATTTTAAAGTTAAATGATATCCTAGCACTTACAAGCTTAAATCCACAAAGGACTATCGGATCGTCTGCTCTTGACCTGCACATACCAAGCACTGCATTGTTTTTTGCATATGATCTACAAGTTGAAAGGTTTTTAGGCTTTAATTTGAGATGAATTGCTGCCTGCTTGCAGCAAAATATCTTAACAGCATAGCTCTTAATTAGCAATTTTGTGTTTTAATTCTACCCATATTCTGTGAGCAATGACTATAACAAACAAGAAAAAGAGCACAAGAAGATCTTAATTCCCTGGCTACTTGTCAGAAGATAGTAGAGCTTTTCTTTTGTGTTTCCTACTTCTAAATGGTCACTTTTTCAGGACTGCCATGAAGTGTTTGTGAAGCTACTGCACTAGCCTGCCCTGTAATGGGAGTTCATTCAAAGGCCATGTTGTTTCAGGACAAGCATCAGTAGCAATTACCACTTCCAGCTTTTCTCTAGAAGTGTGAGGTTTTTGTCAAGGGCTCCAGAGTCAGACTGCTAGCCTAAGCTTCAGACACAAAGAGCTATCAGTTATTCTCAGTTTCCCGTGTCACAGTTCTTGGTGTTGAAGTTTTAGATAGAATTTCCACTCTTATTTTTGACAACCAAGTTGTGGGACTGTCTATTTGAAAAAAATTATCCTATTGCAGTTTTCAAACTGTGCTTGTGAACAGAGTAAAAGCAAATGGTATTTCACACGTCTGCTGAATTCTTATATCTCACTGCTGTTAAACATTATATCATCCAGCAAAACCTTTAAAGTAATTCTGAATAAGTTATATAATGGACTTTAGAAATCACTGCTTAGTTTAACTGGATACCTATACTATAATTCATTCAGATTATCCAGAAGCAAGCCCTTCTGCATGTAGCTCTATATAACAAAATTTAACAATGAAATTACTTCTAAAAAAGTAGTTTAGTTTCTGAAATTTTCAATGTAAAAACAAGTTGTGTGTCGGGTTCTCTATTTCATGTAGTTAAACTAGTGTAAGCCTGGTTCAATTATATTGCAAAATTGGAGCTTGGATCTCTCCAGGTATCTTATCAGCCACACTGATTTGGGTGCTTGTAATCTTGTGATTACTACATAAACCAGCCATCATGTAGTTGCCTATGTTGGAGTTTCTTGCCAAAGAGTAAGGAATTTCCCTATGGTGTTTCCTCAGCAACTCTGCATATGAATAGCCTGTAGTGATCCAGCTGCTGATCCAGCTCTGCATCCTTTTCACAAAACTTCAAAAAGCCTCCAAAAGCTATTTATGGAATTTATGGTAAAAAGATTTGATGGTTATGGCTTTGTGATGGTGTATTATTGGTGACAGTGCATATGTAGTACAGAAAAAAAAAGTGATTTGGAAAATGATAAAGGGTGAGGTTTTATGCAGGTTTTCTGATTTTGCTCTGAGTAAATTTTTACAAGTGTGGGTATTTTCTAGCTGACTTGTACTGTCAGTCAAATAAATTGAGATCTTGATTTCATACAAAATCTCTAGAGCCTATACACACTTTAGTGATAAAAAGCATGATGTCTTTGGGTGCGCTCTTGAATTGTTCATCAGGGCGTAACATCACGTGTTTGTTAGAAGTGACAGCATGTGTTTCAGATGAATAAATGAATTAAATACTGGCCTGAACTATTTCTGTTATTTTAATTGTACTTAGATTCAGAGTATAATATTTACATGACCTTTTCTTGGTATAGCATTTTTCTATCAGCTATCACTTCAGAAAAATAGAGAGGAGAGCTACAGAAAACATGGACTTGTTTGAATATTTGGCAAGTCACTGTTGCTAGCAAGTAACTAAACCAGAAGGGCATTAAACTCACAGCATTGTTCAATAACTCCACCCACTTCAAGCCATTCCAGGCTTCCCTTAGCATCTTCTCTCTATATACAATACTGTAAAATTAAAAATAAATTGCATTAGTTTGGTTTCTAAGAAATGGAATAGGAAGTGGGGAAAATGCAAAAGAAGCGATTATATATTTTCTTTCAAAGCTGAAGTAAATGACACACAAATCCAAAGTAAATGAGAGAAATACTTCCTTATGTGAATTGGTGTGTGTGTTTATGTTGTTTAGCTTCTTTTAAAAGTCATGAAAATATGAAATATGCTAAAAGTAGTGCTTATAAAGCAAAATCATTCAGGAGAGCTGGCCACTGCAAACTTGCTTTATATATGCAGATACAGCCATATGTAGAAGCTGCTTCTTTTTTGCCTCCTTGTTCTTGAACTTCACTAAGAGCTTTCAATTGCTCTGACATTTTCAGCCAAGGAAGTAATAGGTGTTGCTGAGCAGTATTCTACAGGCAATTATCTTATCTGATCGTTGGAGCAATCCCCACTAGAAAGGAACCAATACGATCAAGTTAAATCATTACAGAAAGGCAAGGGAAACAGAGGGAGGAACAAACAGAGGAAAAAGGGGCTCATCTCATTAATGGGTGCCTGCGCTGCGGCGTTCAGAACAGCAGACAATGCAGTTAGCCTGCAAGACAAAGCTGTGGAGTTGCTTCCTGTAGCTGTTGACAGGTCTGAATCCTCTCTTCCAGAGCCTATTGTGGCTATAGTGCAAGGCACCTGCAGAAAATGTGCCAGAACTAGGCAGGGAGCACGAGCTTTTCAATAAACTGTCGGCTCGCTCTCCCTTCACCCACCCCTCTAGTTCCCAGCAGGGGAGGAGAAGCCATACTGAAGAACTAGACTGGAAAATAGTCATGTGATGGGAAAAAGGGTCAGATATACACACCTTACTGTTACCAACTTTCTGAGCCTTGTATGATTCAGCTTTTTGGGCAATTCCTAAAGAGCAATTATGCTTTTTGCTAATACTGCTTTTAAGTTAATGACCTCTAAAAAACTGCATCATTGGGAAAGGCAAGTCACCATCTGATTATTGTCGGCAAGTACATTTTTTGTTATTTATCTCTTCCTATTTCTGCTCTAGAAAGAAAGATATGGATTTTTTTTTTTCATTACTTCACTGGTAAAGAATGATTTGAATACTGCCAAAATTAGCTGCTCACTTGCTCTCACAGGTGAGTCAAAAGATCCAGACAGGCTTCCTACATAGATTTCTAGACTTGGCAGTGTGCTTTAAAAATCTCTATTTAGGAGTCCATGTTGTTTTAATGTTTCTAGAGTGTCCTTGAAGGCTACACATCCTTGTTTAAAAAGAGAATGAGAGCACTTTTTTGTTTACACGCAGACACAGACAGAGTAAGAACTTATGTGATGTAATTTATAGATCCCAAAGAATTTACAAAGGAGACGATTTTGCCCATCCTGTGAAGAGACAAGACAGTCCCTGTATGTGTGAACATATTCAGGTGTACCATGTATGTGTGTAACATGCTTTTTGTTTTCTCTGTGTGTACAAATCTTGTTACTGTGCATGCTTATTTTTATTAGTGCAGAGGGCCTCGAGTCCCAGTCAGACCTTTTTATATTAGGCATAGCAGGGTTTCTGAAAAGAAACTGAACACCTCAACAGTGGCTGCATCTACACTGTGGCATAGAGGTATGTCCTGGTGTAGCCTTATTTTGGCTTTTTGGATACAAACTTTGCTGAACCTCAGTCACAGAATGGGAGATTGGGAGGCATCTGATGTAGTCTGAAGGTATGGTCTCCTGGTTTTCCCTGTCAGGTGCTATACAGAAGTGCAGTGCTTCTCACTTCGTACTTGGGTCAGGGCTGAGGGGGACGGCTGGCTTATTTAACAAACTGAAGAAACAGGGTTAAGGTGCATAGCCAAGAGCCAAGGTGCATAGCCAAGAGACAAGTTTTTTTGTTTGGTTGTGGTTTTTTGTCTTTGGTTTGGTTTTTTTTTTTTTGTTTTTTTTGTTTTTTTTTTTTTTTTTTCCCCCCCTACAGCATTTACATGGCTTGGAAGCAGACAGGGACCAGAACTTCTGGGTATGCCAATGCGTGAGAAAATGACAATACTGTTATTTCTGTTTCTAATAAATGGGTGTGAGAAAGAGAAACCTTCCATTGGCTGCAGAGCAAGTCTGATGAGTTGGGATTTGAACTGACATCTTCAGCATCCTCATGCCAAGTACCTTATGTGGAAGATCTATTTTAATATCTAGTTACTCTTGTACTTTAGTTGAGAAGGCGTGATAGTCTGTGCAGCTACAGTGTAATGGAATGATTTCCTAGCAAATTAAAAAATCTTTTCTTTGGTGGAATGTAGTTGTTGCTGGTAATATATGGCTGTTACAGATTGAGGGATATTCCAGAACCTAACATAATATAGTCTTTATATGGCCTAAAGAAACAGCCCCAGTGCTATATTTTGTAGCTTCCAGTGGAGGAAGAAGGAGCTAAGTGGTTCAAAGTAAATATAAGGACCATGGATTGGGGCATGTTCATGGAAAGTAGACATAAAACGTATGAGGACTGGACACCCTTCCAAGTCCTGCACAGTTCTTTTTTAAAAAGTGTGCCTGTAATTATTTCATTTTCTTGTGTCTCTTCTCTCCAAAAAAACATGTCAGGATTTTGGTCAAGTATTGATATATTATGGAAACTCTTCAGTTAAAGAACCTGCAGAAAAAATGGAGTACTAATAAACTGTCTCAAGGCTGCATACTGTTCTGTATGAATAAATAACTTTTCACAGATAAATTGCTGCCAGTGGAGCCTTGATTAAGGTAGGTCATTATTATGCCTAAGTGGGATTTTTTTATGATCTTCTGTCAAAGATAATGTGTAACGATTAAAGAAATTATAAGTAAAGAGGAGGACAGTATATTCTTAAACATTCATCCTTTTACATTTCTGTAGCATTTGGTAGCTCCAGCAGACAGTTGCAGGCTTACTGGAGGACGTACCTATTCTTGGATGTAACAGAAAAGAACAAAAATACAATGAATGCACTTAGAACAATCAGATGAATATGTGATTGTGTATCTCTCTGGCCTAGTGTGGGTTATGCATACTTTCTGTTTCAGATGTCCCCTTTAGGCATGTTGCAGGTATGATTGCATTTAGTTGTTTGTTCACTCACCAACACGCTCCCCAAAAGGCAAGAGTTTGTGTCTGATTGTTTAAGACCTTGCTTCTGCTTTGAACGTGTCTAGTTCCCTTGGAAAAACATTCTCTACATCCCCATCCCCCTTTAGAGAAAACAAGTGAACTATTCATGCAAAAAAGTGTGTGTGTGGTTGGGAGAGTGGGGGGGCGTGCAATGCCACCGACAAACCCTATTGAAATGCATTGGCTGTTCATTTACATTCACACTTTTTTTAATAAAAATGTTAACTAATGATGTTAAATGCTTTGCCAAAGGTCCTGGCGGGTCAGTTGCCCAAGTGCCATTTCTGCCTAATTAGGGCTCTTGTGGCAGCCCAGGGGCCTCCTGATGCAGTGGGTGACAAGCCAGGAGCTGACAGCTTCAATCGGCTCCAACAGGAAGGTTGGGCTGGTCATGTTTTCTAACTCAGCCAGGTGTTAGCTGAATGTAGGGGGGGTCTTGGCCAGACCTGAGCATTTGTTTGATCTTCCTTTCTTTCACTTGCTCTATTTTGAGCTCTTCCCTTTGCCTGTCCCGTCTTGTGTCAAGGTCAAGAATGAGCTTGACTAAATCAGCAATTTAATTTATCTCTGGGAGATCATTAGCAGTCCTTCTCCCTCCCCTCCCCAAATAAACCTTAGGCACTGGTGCAGAAACAGCACTGGTTCCAGAAATCAGGCACTGGACAGTCCAGATATGAAAAGGAGAAGGAATAGATACAGATCCTTCCATAAGTAAAATCTTTTCTACTTTTCTCTTGCAATCCTGTTCCTTATTATTATTGTGTATTAAATATCTCCATCAAAACACCTGTAAGCCTCAAAAACATAAAATGCTTCTACAATCACAAAAAAAGCCTAGAAAATCTTTAAAATTTTATTTCATCACTACTGTAGTAAAAGTATTTTCTTAAAAATTTAAAAAAAAAAAATAAAGTTTTCCTTTGACCTCACCTGTTTTGTAGTAGCACAATGACCATATTCAGAAGTGACAATATGCTTTTGATAGTTGGACAATTTTAGGTGTCTTGACAGCTGATGACTGTGAAGTCAGATCACCAATGTATTGGGAATTGGCTTTTTAAAATTGGTATCTCCACTTTGAATTCAGCTGAGCTATACTAGTTTATATTAACTGAGAAAATAGCCCTTAAAACGTAAACACATTGCTGACCATTGTATAAATAACTCAGGATTTCAAAATGCTTTACCAAGAAATGACACAAAACATTAGACTGGTCAAGGTTGAAATAATTTACTGGATTTCTTTACTCTAAGATTAATCTAATTTTCAGATCATGTTCTGGTTTTCAGATCTTACAACTAGATTTTAGACTTCTCAGTTTAAGCTGATGAATTTAACTGCTCCTTATTTACATAAAAGTCACTATGTGCAGGAATTTCTTTGGCCTCTATGGAATGAAATCACTGCTGAAGTAAGAGGTAGCAGTTGGATAACAACAGACAACTGGTTAATAATGCTCAATAATATTAAACACAGGAAACAATAAAAGAAATATAAAGGAAATTATATAACTTGATAACTGTGGTCATAATGTAAAGATAGGGTGTAGTTTGTTCTTTTTTTTTTAAAAAAAAAAAACAAAACAGGAAGACTATGATAGGAAACAGTTGCATCCTTTCTTATTAAGGTTAAACACTTTTTTTTTTTTTTTTTTTTTTTTTTTTTCCCCTTATCTCTGATCCAAAAGATAACTCAAAAGAAATTCTGTTCTGGAGAAAACAAATACTCTTCTGTAGTATTCAGCAAAATTGTAGCTATGAAACAGTAGAAAATTGGAACTGACAGCTGAGAAGCAGTTACACTTCATGAGAGCAAGAACAGTTGAAGTGCAATTCCTTTCCAATATTTTAATAAAAATTATTTTTCAGTGAGGACAACTGTTGCAGCAGCAAGACATTCCAAATAGGGAGACCTAAAAGTTGTGTTTCATAGTTTATTAAAACAATAATCCTATCTTTCAAAAGAGATTAATATTGAAATAGGAAGGTAATAGTGGGACATGCATTTCTTTCAGGAGAAAATTTAGCTAGAATATATAATGAATCACATTAGTCAATATATTCCTGGCTCTACTTTCTGGCTCTGCTGTGTATGTCCGATTTTCATTACATTGTCATAAAAAGAACTTTGTGTGCAGGACAGTTGCTGTCTAGGTAGCAAGCCCACAGGGTAGTTTCCAGAGGGGATGTTTTTTTCTTTTGATACTATTTTTTTTAAAAAGCAGTTTTCCTTATATTATGAACGTAGAGCTATAGCGTTGATGCTTGGAGTCAAAGAGCATGTAGCAGAATGCTTGCTGTTTCTGTATTACTCATTTCCTGTAGTCTGAAAGAATTTTAGCCTTCTTTTAGTAACGTTGCCTGTTTTTGGAAAGTTAGTGACAATGACAGTACACAGACTTTTGCCAGATAGTTCCAGTGGGAACACTATGATTATGCAAATGTGGACTGGCAATAACAAAAATACAAATTACCAACTTGATAATATAAATAATTTTCTGCATTCTGTCCTCTGTCTTCATATGGAGCTTGTTTGGTGTCTGCTGTTGTAAAAAATGCAGATCCTCACCAGGTTTCAGAAATCCATGTATGTCTGAAAGAGGAGGTAATTAGTTTCTGTTGTACACTGAAAAATTTTTTGCTGTTCATGTTACAACATACGAATCAGTTACTGAAAAAATGTACACATCAAACATACATTTTTAACAGCTTAAAGTGCAGTTCCTGGAAAGGTGAAGCTGCAATTAGAAGTTATTCAAGTGATGAAAACAGTAATAAAATGCAGAACACCATGAAGGTAATGCTGTTTTTTTAAAGACAATTACTGAAATCTGTCTTTGTTCCCCTATTTTACTGTATCCACATATTGCAGCACATCAGATAGCCTAAAATGTATAATTCACAAATCTTAAGATGGGTATGTGGGGAGGACAAGGCTGCTCCACCAGCACATTTCCTCTGCCCTGTACTGTTCTGGGAATATGCCCAGAAACTTGTGCTGCTGTAGCCTACTTCAAACTACACAGGGTTTCATTAGCCTGCAGCATGCATCAGTCCAAGCATCTTGCTTCGTAGTTAATCGTCGTAAAGCAGACAAAGTGAATCGAACCAAGGACAGAGAATCAGGTTTAGCTCTGAGTTTCCTCTCCATTTATGAGATTCAGAAATGTTTCTTCACTGGTTTACTCCTTAAGCATAAAATGCATACTCAAGCTGAATATTCCTGTTGCAAAAGTTTAGTTGCTTCCTTTATTTGTGACTGGCTAGTTGATGTGTGCATTGTTCTGAGAAGTTCTTTCATTATTTCTTATTGATTTAATTTTCCCAGTGGGTTTGTTTGTTTGTTTTTTTTCTCCACAGAGGAAGAGTAAACCCTTTTATTGAAGTGTTTTGTGTATGAATCTGCAAGAAAGTCATGGTTGCTTTACTCAGTCTGACCAAAAACAGGAAGAAAAGCCATGCACAAATAGGAAGAATTCTGCTCTTCTGCAGAAATCCCCACTGCTCAGAGCAATTGCTCTTGCTTCCACAAGCCAGATCTTGGTGTTTCTCAGAACTGTTACTTGTTTTAGACTATAGCTGTCAGGAGTAGTCATGACCTTGGAAATACAGTGTGTATTAGCAGTCCTTCCTGCTCTCACCAACTTGCATATTAGAGGAAGGTAGTGCCGGTCACCTACTTAATAGGGTCTTTTTAATTCTTTTGCAGTTTAGGGCAGGAACAAACTGTGAGGCCTGATTGATGACCCATGAATCCAGTGAAGATTCACCCACTGACCTGCAGTTAGCAATGATTCAAGGCTTTAATGATTCTATATTTTT
>NW_010137961.1:15738-45570 GCF_000699245.1 Pterocles gutturalis
CGTGTTTTCAATCTTTTATTTTTATCTTCATATCAGATCAGTAGAATCCATCTGTTAAAGCTAAATACAGTGACATGAGGTCTGAAAAGGTCAGCGGCAGATTTCTTTCCTCCAGATGGAAGCTTTAAAACAACAGGGAATAATTACATATAAATGCAAGAATGCTCAGGTAACTGATCGGATTTTATCTGCCTGATCCTTGCATGATGCGAATAGAAGATCGACCTGTCCCTGAACTCTCTTGGCAGCTTCACGGAATGACTTAAACGAGATCAGCTAAAACGATTATATTAGATGGGTTTTAATGATTAGTCAAACCAATTTATCAGCTTGTTTCTCATTGGTACTTTCATTCTACGACAATACACAGCCTAACTTTACAGACTGGCTGCATCTTGTTGACAAAATGGCTTAAAATTTTGGAGGTACAGATTTTGTGTTTAATTGATAAGTTGCTTCGTAAAATACCTATGTGTGTGACATGCATGTTGCGATACATCAGCAGTAGGCAGTCATTGAGTTAAGCTGCTGGAATTCTTCCTGACTTCTTAAGAGTGATTTTTTTGGCAACGTTACGTTAAAATGTTAGAACACTAACACTGAAACAGGCTGAAGCCTTCCAAGCTCACAAAAATATCCATTGTAGTAAAGACAGAGTTAAGTAGGGAAAATCTGTAATAAAATCATCGTAAATATTCCCACCCTGATCTTGAGTGTCTGGAAAGATGAGAATGAAAAACCCAGAGTGCTTTATTGTGTTCATCTAAACTTTAGGGGGTCTGTTGAGGAAAGAGGATATTCCAGCTGAACATAATAGAGCAAATTCCAGAATGATTAGAGACCGTGATGTCTAATTAATTAGCTTTTGTGGTAGTTAATTAAGTGGTCAAGAGTAGTATATGAGGCAATAAAGTCTGCTTCTGGCATTTAGCAGAGCCAAAGATTATTTATAGGGTACTGATAGTGATGTAATTCTTTTGTACTGTAAAACTTGCATAGAAACACATTCATTAACATGGTTTAAGATTTGTAACTTTTTAAAATGTCACAATAACAGTTAAGCACATGGAAAAATCTTGTAGTGAATGCTTGGGCAAAATCACTGTCTATAGACCTATGTTCTCTCACAGATATCCATCCCTGGGATTTGAAATTCTACTTCCCATCAGTAAAATGAGCAGGACTTAGCCCAAAAGCAGAAAGACTTTTGTCTCATAAGGAACAAATATGGGAATTTTCTGCTATTGTTAGTAGCTTTCGTATTCTATATAAAAATAATAATAAGAAGAAGAATAAAAAAGTGAACAGGCTTGTCTTTAGAATTGCTTCTTACATTTCTGAATCTAAACTTCTGGGGGTTTTAATGATTCCCTGATGTTTAAAGTTGCAAAGGCAATTTGACTTGTGAATGGAAACCAACATAGTATCTCCAGGACTTTTGTAAGATTGCTTGGGATATCGCTGTAAAATCCTTTACGTTAAGTTTTAAATTTCTTGCATGTACTCAGTAAGCTGAAAACACTGAATATTACTTGATAGCAATTTAGATGTCACTGTTGACTACTCACTGTTGATGAGGTATCTTTCAGTTTCTACTTTTGTGGGATGATAGCATGAAGGCTGCATAACTTCCTGCGAGTGCCATCTTATTTGACAGCAGGACTGGATACAGGCAAACAGTCCTGGCATCTAAGTTCAGTCTCCTTATGAATAAGTGGAAAGAGGGAGATTCTGACTTAGGTGTTCTTCATCCGTAATCTTCCTGAGGACATCCAGGAGAGATACCTAAGGCCCCCTCCTCTCTGCAGAAGGGTCTCTTGCTGTAGAACAACAGATTGCACCAGTGTTTAGTGTCTTCATGTTTGAACCTGTATGAAGTGTGCAGCCATCATGTTGCTGGGACCCAATCATGAGTGGGCTGAGTACACACACTTTGCCAGCCCCCAGATGATGCTATAATGATAGCTTGCTTAATAGGGTTGCACATCAGATGGCACGCTTGGGTCCTGCAGGGACAGAAGCCAGAGGTCTACAGGGAGAAAAAACAGGAAGAAATGAAGTGGGTGGAAGAGCAACTCAGGTGTTTGTCACCCTACAATGACTTGTATGGCATGGGTAAGTGCTAATAGGTGATACCAACCCTGTTCCTTTTCCATACAAAGACTTTCCCAAATTTGTGTGTTTTTTCCATTTCTGTATCCCATACAGAAACTGCACAATGTTCCCTTTTCACTTATCTTTTTATTGAGATCTTCTGCCGCTTGTGGTAATACATTTCTTTTCTTTCTTCTTTTTCTGTTATTCACAGTTAAAGACTTGTACTGTATCTCCAAACCTTTCTGATAGATTCCATAGAGAAGAAAATGATTCAGGGGAAAAATCTTTGAATGCATTTTTTGAAAAATATTAGGACTAAAGCAACCTTAAAACTCCCTGCAGGTTTAATGAGAGTGCCTGTTAAATTTTCTGGGTATAGAAGAATAATTTACTAAACAAAATCCCTGCAATCGTACCTTGGTTGCCTATCTTTTTTTTTCTTTTAAACTTCAGAATAAATGAAAAATTGATCTGTATGGTCACTGAAACATTAAATTGTCTTATCTGTCACTTGTTCAACATTGGCTTCTTAAAAGGGAAAACAACAATCGCAATCAGCAGTTTCTCAGTGCCTAGAAGAAAATAGAAGCTATAAATGGACAGATGAATTATGTGCTTCCAGTGGTTTTCAAGGGAAGCATTTACTGAGGGAGAAAATTGTTTTAATCTTATAACAACTAAGGAGTGTAGAGTTTGTAAAAACATGGAACACCTACACATGAACTTAATTTTTGTTGCATAGGAACATATACAAAGTAGCTTTCAACAAAAATGGTTGGGGAAACAAGCTCTTTCATTGTTTGGTATGCTATTTTATATCTTTAACAAATCTCTGTGAAGCACTCAGGGAAACCTAAACACAGTGGGTTAGTTGAGTGTTCAGCCTTTACAACATTAAAAAAAAAAAGGAGTGAATCTTCTTTTAAAATGGAAATAAGTATAAATTTGGGTCATGTGGTATGTATCTTTTCTTTCCTATTTTGAAAGAGCAAAGGAAAAAAATAGGAGGAAGCTAGAATCAAACCCAAACAAAGAGCAACATCTGCATTCTTGTTTTTCATTTCCCTGTCTTGTGTCTATTTCTAGATTTTGCTAAGGATCCACTGAAGCAAAATGCAGACTTGCAAACCTGCCAGTAGGAGGCATATTCTCTTTCTTTGATTGATTAATCTTGGCCATTAGAGAACCCTCTCCCTCCTTTTTTTCTCTTGTCCAGCTGTTTTACATTCAGTATCAGAATGAAGACAAATAAATTTTGGGGAGGAAAAAAAGTCAGAAAGCTTTCAAGAATGAAATTTTTCATTCTTTCTTGGAGAAACTAAGTAAATAAAGTATTGGACATGCAAAATAACATAAATTATCTGTTAAAGACAGAAATGTAATATTTGACTTCTTTATTATGATTGTAAGGTAATAAGAATTATAATCTCATCCCTAAAATTAATATGTTTTTTGACTGCAGATTTAGAAGCCATGTAAGGGCAAATAGAGTTGCCCCTCTTATCACCATTGTGATAATGTACTTCCCCGTGTAATAATGAGATTTTCTTACGGCTGCCCTCTGTGCTGGTGTGGGAGAACCGCTTAACCTACTAGAAATACGTGCAGGGGGAGAAGGGAGGAAGAAGAAAGAAGATTGTTGAGCAGTGGGAAATGAGCACGTTCCTTTGTTTTTCATTCCAATATGTGTAGAGCAGGGGACGCAATGGCAACCTGATATATAAAATATTGGTGTTTTGCACAAGATGGCTTATCTGCCAAGCATTCCGATAAGATTTTGCCTTCTAAGTGGAAGCATGTGGATGCATTACTCAAAGGTGGACTGGAAATGTAGATCTCATTCCTTCTTGCACTGATGCTAAAGTAGATGTATAAGATCAACTGTTGGTAGAGCTGTGAGTAGAACATAAGAAAGGAGAAATGAACTGGTAGGAATGTTTTCAGAAGGGGAGTTTTGTTCTGGAGAACTTGTTCAGTTTTCCTAAGCCCTTCTTGCATACAGGGTATAGCCAAAATGCCAAGCTAGTTCCCATCTGTTTTGTTTTGGTGAAGCCACATTGTGGGAGGTTAGTACAGTTAGTACAAACACTTTGAAGATTGAGCTCAGTTCCTTAAGGGTTAGTGAAATAAATGTAGCAAAAGCTGCTTGTATCTGGTGGTAGCACATGTTAAAGTATTTCCATTGTTCCAAAGGCTGTTAGTGGAATATTACAGACGAAAAGTGGCAAAGAAAACCAAGAAGTTGTGGGAACAGGAAAGCTCAAGTTCTTGGGTGGAAACTGAGAACTGGGGATTCAGACCTCGTATGGAATTTTGACAGCTGCTATTACTCATGAATGCCTGGGTTCATTTGACCACAGGAAGAAAGAGAGAAAGGGTGAACAATATCTGCAGGTGATAATTTTTATTTCACATCAATCAGAAACAGCAGTCAACAACAGTAGTTGAACATGCTGTAACTAGAGAGGAAAAGACTTGGAGAAGGCAGATAGATGTTCTGTTCTGTGGAATGGTGTTGCCAATAGACTGCTATAGAAGCTTAAGCATGGGTTTAATGCATGACTTCTCTGAATACTCATACCATTTTCTCACACACTGGGGGGAGAGGGGTGGGGTTATTGATACCTATGTCTCTCTGAAACATTTGAAACAAATACTCTGAATTCTTGAAGTACTTGACTCTCTTGATTTTCATATCTTTTATACAACACATTGCCACTGCTTACTAGCTTATATGATGGACAGCAAAGCTTACACATTCCGTTTAAAAGGTTTTAATATGAATTAGTACTTTTAAATAGAATATCTGCTTGGGATTTATCCACTGTCACATTCAAAATAACATTATTTTAATTGTATTTAATTACTGTGATAGGGTGGACTGTATATTGTTTCTTATGCTTTTTGTCTTTGCACCCTAGATGTAATGCAATAAAAAACATGCACAAAGATTTTCAAACATAGCAGATGTTTAGGGTTCAGTGCATAAAGAATAAATGCAATACACATTACTAATAGAGAGCCAAGCAGTTTAATAGGAATGACTGATTTTTAAGATCAGAAGTCCTCCTTACATGTAAGGATTGTGGTTTCCATGTGTTCTGACAGATTTAATGCCTTAAAGAACAGATGCCTGTGTTCCAACAAATATGAGGCTCTAAACAAATTGTGGCTGTCAGTGGAGGTTCTGTGAAAGGGAGTTCTTCTGTCAAATAAACCATAAGATCCTAATTATTGTAAACACACAGCCTGTCTAAATTTTTCCTGAGCCTTGTTTTACTGGATTTTTTTGCTATATTTGTAAAGAAAATTCTTAAAATGTAATAAATTGTTATGCCTCTGTTTATGTAGTGCTATTCCTGGTTTTATGGGAATCCCACAGAGGATCATGTGAATTGGTGGAAGGCTGCTGCATCCATCAGAGTGGAATAAATGGTACACGAGACCATATGGAAGCTCTCTGCGCAGAGGTATTTCTCGGTTCTTGGTGTTCCTAGCCACGGTTCTAAAGGTGATGAAAAGTAAGGCCAGAGAAAGAAATGTTAGGAATAACCAAAATTGTTGTTAACATGCCTGTCAATGAAATGCAGTGGGAAGGTTGATGATGAGGAAGGGAATTAAACATGTGAAAGAATCTAGAAAATCAGAGTTTGTAAATAGCTGCAGCCTTGAGGCTTTTAATATGTCAGTCACTGGCCTTCTCCACTGAGAGTAGCAAAAATGTTTACAGTGCTTTTTTTGGGTGGATGGCATTTAAAACCTCAGCAATGAAATACTTGCCTTTTTCATTTTAAGTAACTGCATACAAACATGTATTTATGAAATGTAATTTTTGATTGCTACAAAGAGAGACTCGTAAGTAGGCATAAATCAGTTCACAAGTGTTACTTTCACCATAAGTACTTCCTTATTGCCTTTATAGTCTGTAAATCAAGGAGAAAAAAAAAAAGATCAGCATTCATGTGGTTGTTTCAGTGTCTTCAAGAGCTAACCAATAATAGCTTAAGGGAAAAGGTAAGGTCAGCAAAAGGTTTCCTGAGGAAATAGCCAGATTGCTGAGTTCTTATTGTATCTCTTTCTCTTGCAGAGATTTAATGAGCAAGCTAAGCCTATAAATACAGACCTCTTAAGTCTCTGGTCTTCAGACATGTGAGATTGCTTGTGCTGGGGCACGCATTTCTGTGCAAGGTTAGGTGATAAGCATATGTCCAGTCATCAGACAGCTGAATTCTGCACCACATACCCTTAAGAGGGCAGCATGCCTCTAGAAGGGCTCCTGTCAGCACTACTGAGTCCTGATAAATAGCACATTCTCCAGCTGCAGTGCCAGTACCGTGACCTTTCTTTTGCTCCTTGACCCACACATCAGATGCAGCTGGTCAGATAATCACAGATCAGACTGACCACCTGCATCTGATGTGTGGGATCCAAAAGTGGGAGAGAAACCATGGTACTGCCGTATAAAAATGTGCAATGCTGGCAGTGACAGGGTGTGATACAAAAGAATGAGTCAGTGCATGAGACTTGACAGGTCTGCTTTATAGCACAGCTGGGGATTCACCAGATCCCACAGCACAGGGAGTGGGAAGGGAAGTGCTCTGTGTGCTGCCAATTCCCCCTCTTTGCAGAACAATCCTTAGAAGTCTGTTTCTGCGTGCATAACTTACCAACCTACCTAATGAGATTTGCACTGCAAACGCCCCAGCTAAATTTGTCTTACAGATAGTGTAGAAAGCACTTCACCCTAAGAAAACACAATTTTTAGCCTCTTCCCCATTTATTTCATAGAGAGCTCTGGTTAAGTGTTCAGGTTTTGAGTCAATGTTATCAAAGCTACATGTTTTGACAGGTTCTCTCCTGTGTGTGTGTATATGGAAAGGTTCTTCATGTACCTCCTAAGCTGAGAGATATAATTTGAACAGAGAAAATTATGGTTCATAAAATGCTCTTGTTAGGTGACATGACTATGCTTAGTCCACTGCAGGACAGCCTACACAGAGAAATGCATATTTCCATACAAATTACAGTATACTGCAGCCAAGAGATCAATTAGAATGTCTGCGACCAAGAACTCTCAAGTGTCTCCATTCAGTCTGCCATTCAAACGAGACGAGAAATGCGTTCAATTGGTGAAAAGAATTTGAACTCTTTTAGGGAATGTGTAGAGACTGCTGGAAAGTGGCATTCCCCGCGGGGTGGGACTTGCAGATTCTGTGAGATCCAGCAGGGAATTTTAAGGGTTCTGTAACCTAACATTTTGTCTCCTCTTGAGAGAAAAATTGCAGAACCTGCTGAATATTGTGGAAAGAATGAGGTTTTTTCATTGGTCAAATATAACTGATGATGCTGGATCTACCATGTGTTACATCGGCCAACTTGATAATCTTAAATCTATGCTATATTTTGTTTGAGAGGAACTCAAAGCACTTTGCGGGCTATGTTGCAGATACAGCACCAGCATCTCTGGTATTTGAAATGCAGGTCTTCTGGAATGAAATGTCACTGGAATGAAACGTCATAACTTTAACTATGCACGGCAACAGTTCACAGACCAAGACAGGAAATTCAGGTTTAAAAACCCTTGAAAATGTAGAAGTGTACGTTTTCAGGGCAGCAGAGTATGATATTGTCTACTCTTTTGGTAACTGCCTCGAGATATTCATTTGACTAGAAGTTGTCAAAAACTGTGGTTACCAGTTCAAAATGCCTTCATTTCATTGAGATGATCTAAGATCCCTCCCTTTGACAAGAGCCATGAAGTTCAATTCTTACTCAAGTCAATGAAAAAGCTCCCATTGACTTCAGTAATACAGCAGCAGAATGCAGAAGACATGAAAGCTACCTCAGCTTCCACTCGGTGAAAATGCTTACCAAATGACATCATTGAAATGTAATAGAATTTAAATGTTAAAAATACCTCTAATAGTTATTTCTATGTAATGTAGTTATATGGCAGTTAATAACATTATAAGGAGGTTATACTTAAAATAGTGAGACATTCATATACATTGTAATTTTCTGTAAGTACACCATTCCTACAGTATTTTTTTATTTTCATCACTGAGTGATTTGAAATACTTTTGCTCCATGCAAGCGCGCTTCTCTCAGCAGTTAGTGAAGCATTTTTTTTTTCATGGCTAGTTTTTCCCCTTTAAAAATATTCCTTACCTGCAGGAAACATGTTAAACTTAATAGAACAATTTCTTGGTATAAATATACTGATTAAAAGATAACTTTTATTCAGAGGCAGGATTTCTTTCATTGATGATTTTTTAAGGGTGTGCTCAGACACAGGATCAATAAAGTAAGTCTCAGAAACTGATGAGAAGGGGCGGAGTTCACAGGTGTTTGGAATTCAGAGGTCCAAATTCTCTGATAAGCTTTTTAGGTTGGTTGCTGTCCTAAAAGTTCAGTAATATTTTAGGATGCCTCTTGCTCATTTTGGTATCTGCTTACAGAAGAGCTATTTTTAATGATGACTACTGGGTGTGCAATTTTGAACAATCTTTTTTATAAGGGATATGGGAGCTGTTTTCTGGTAGGAACTGTCACAGGTTCAATATTAATCTTGGTTTTGCAGCGAATTCAGCCTAAAATTCTTGGAAGCGATCTGTGTTTAGCAGCTCAGACAACCGACTAGAGTTAAAAGCTTCACTTTTCACTCCAGACCTTTCATGCTGCAAAAAGTTCTCAAAATCTTAGAAGTGCTGTAGGATGATTTTCTTGGAGAAGTCAGGGAAAAAAAGTGGGTGAAAGACTGCCGAGTGCAGTCTGTGGTGTGCTGGGAGACGGGGCGTAGGAGCAGGCTGTGGTGTGCTGGAGGGCTTAAGGAGCAGGCTAAGGTATATCGTGAGCACCGAGATTTACCCAGGAGGTGATGGATGCCGGGTGTCTTAGCTTAGTGCACTCACCCGCCTCCCGTTACATGTATGTGGTACATACAGTGCTGATTTTACGCTGTGGTACAGCGCCCTGGCTCTTTGCCATCCCCTCCCCGCAGCGGTCTGGACTCGGCTCCAGGAGACCAGGTCACCATACAAAGCAGTAGGACGCCCTCGTCTGGATTGCTGTGTCCAGCTGCACGCACCTCTTACAGAAAGTGATGCAGAAAAAGAAACAGCAAAATAAGGGACATAGGAAGGATGAGGGTCTTTGAAATATTTTTTTGTAAATTGTATTTTATAGAACATTATAGGAAGTGATGTAATACAGTGTATATGGCATAACATTGAGCAACCTGTGTGATATCCCAGTGTATCTATCCTCCCAATATGATGGCTAAGAGCTACATGATAAAAAAGGAAAACTGAATATATAAAGGTACTGTAAATTTATGTTTGTATATATAAATATTTATTCATATAAATAAGTTTTACAAGTTTATTTATAGGTGTATCTGTAAGTGCTAGAAGGAAAGCAGATTTGATTATTAACATTAGATGACAAAAATATTTATTAATACATTCCAGGACATAACTGCACTAATGATTGGGTCAGGAAAACCTTTTTCCATGGATATGTGATAACAAATACCTGGTATGAGCTTTGAATGCCGTCTTCTCCAAGCAAGTTTCTTATTTGAAAATAACAACTGAGTATCGCATAGAGATGCTGCTGCAATCCTCAGGAAAAAAAATAAAGACTTTTAAAGTAAGCTGTTGCTTGTTCACTGTGCAGTAACAGCTATGAATCTGTACTTGTTACAGCCAATCGTCAAAGTCTTAAAAAAGTACCACACCAGCATGATACAGAACACCAGTGGTGTTCATCAGGGTTCAATTCTAGGGCCAGTTCTGTTCAATATATGTATCAATGATGTGGATGCAGGAGTGGAAATGCACCATTAGCAGGTTTTCTGGTGATACCAGACCGGGAGGTGCTGCTGACTGTCTTGAGGGACAAGATGCCTTGCAGGGGGATCTAGGTAGAGTGGAGCATTGGGCAATGATTAATGGGATGAAATTTAACATTTCCAAATGCTGGATTCTGCACCTAGGATGGAGTAACACTGGGCACAAGCATAAATTGAGAGAGGAGTGGCTGGAGAGCAGCCCTGCAGAAGGGGATCTGGGAGTTGCTGGTCAACAGCAGGCTCAATATGAGCCAAAAGTATGGCTTGGCAGCCATGAGGGCAAACAGCATCCTCAAGTGCATCAAACACAGCATAAGCAGCCTGTTAAAAGAGGTGATTGCCCTGATGTATTCAGTGTTGGTGCGACCTCATCTTGAGTACCGTCTGCAGTTATGGACACCACGATTTAAGAAGGGCGTTCAGGTCCTTGAATGTGTCCAGAGTTGGGCAACAAAGCTGGTGACAGGGCTGGAAGGCATGTCCTCTGAGGAGCGGCTGAGGACTTTGGGCTTGTCTAGTTTGGAGAAAAGGAGGCTGAGGGGTGACCTCATCGCTCTCTACAGCTTCCTGAGGAGGGGAAGTGCAGAGGGAGGTGCTGAGCTCTTCTCCCTGGTATCCAGTGATAGGATGCATGGGAATGGTTCAAAGCTGTGCCAGGGGAGGTTTAGGCTGGACATAAGGAAGCATTTCTTTAAAGAGGAGGTGGTCACACACTGGAACAGGCTTCCTAGAGAGGTGGCTGATGCCCCAGGCCTGTCAGTGTTTATGAGGCATTTGGACAACGCCCTTAATACCATGCTTTAACTTTTGGTCAGCTCTGAATGGGACAGGCAGTTGAACTAGGTGATCCCTGAAGGTCCCTTCCAACCGAAATATTCTATTCTATTATATTCTATGCCATGCCATGCCATGCCATGCCGTGCCGTGCCATGCCATGCCATTCTACCATCCTAAATAAAGTGCTAGTTGCAACTCTTTACTTTCCTGGCCAGCATGGACTTCCTAGCACTATGAAGCCAGGTTGGATTTTTTTTTTTTTTTTTTTTTAAAGCAGGATTAGCTATTAAAAACAACATTCCAAGGAAGAAAAAGTAATGAGTTTCTTCTGACAACTGCTTATCATTGGATTAGCCAGGACCTTACATGAGTGTTTCAAAGAGAGGAAATGCCTGGCCCCTTGCAAGTGTTCTGCTCACGGCAATCATAATGCTTTTTTTTCCTGAGGCATGGTCTCACTGTTCTGTGTGTCGAAAGATCAATCAGTGGACACACTAAGAAGTGTTTCCTTTCACTCCTTTCTCCTAAATTTAAGATTCTGAAGAGCTTTCCTTTTCTAGTGCAGCTCTAAGACCAGAGGTCTAAGCAAAGCAACAGAAGTTCATAAGAGGCTTTTAGTGGGTAGGCCCATTGGGATCTGTAGCTGAATACTTAGGGTTAAGACAGCAGGTATTGTCAAAAGATAAAGGACTGAGGGAGTGACTAGAAAGCTGTTTGTTCTTTCTTAAGTCAGAGAAGCAGCTGAACATGATATCAATAAAGTTATGTGCATAAACACACATACATATATATAATAATGTAGCAAGAAATCACCCCTTTTGAATTAATTAAACAGAATGGAAGGATGGCAGTGGTCTGCATTAGAAACAGTCCACTATTAAAGTAAACCAAACAAAATACAGTTTATTTGGAATGTTACTGAACGTTCCTAATCTTCTAATTTTAAGTGGGAATCACATTATTTGTTTCCTTTTTTTTTTTTTTGAAACTTTCAATAAATACCCTGAAAGCATAAAGTGGGTACATTATTAGCATAATGTAAGATAATGCTATGAAAGATCTGCGAAAGCATCCTAGGAATATTGAATAATTTTATCTTAATAAGCAGTGTCGTTGATATAGCGAACCACACGATGGCAGTGTATAGTTGGATAAAGACGAGGAGCCTGCTACAGTAATCTGAAAATCAATGTCACAGATTGTACTTCTACCTAGTGTTACAGAAACTTTTGTCGTTTAGGGTCACGGATCCTAATTTTAGCACAAGAAGGATTTTCCCAAGGATCTGGTTAAATATATCCACAAAGAAACTCTTTGAGAAAAACCACAAGCTTCCTTCCAATAAACTGAGAGTAACTTGAAGTTACAGCTTATTCTTGATTCCAGACTCTGACCTTGTGAACAGTAGATCATCTTTGGATGCCAGATATAACTCCATTTTTCCACTCCTGCTGAAGCCAATATTAAAATAGTTGTTGTATTTAGTGAGAATGGGACTAGCCTTATAATTAGGGAAAGCAAAGGAAGATCACAGTTTTAATGTATTTTGTAAGAAGCACGACAGAATGGCCTTTGAAAGGTCAGTTGGAAAAGTCTGGGTGAATGCATGTGACTCTTTCAAAAGTTGGGCACTCTGGTTTCATCAGTGGCTGATGCCTTTCTTGAGGTGGAGAAAGAGGCAGCAATTAACTCACTGACAGATAAGAAGGAGAAGTGGAGTGTCTGAGCGCTTGGAGTCTGATCTTTCCTCAGTGTGAATTAGTGATAACTGCTAAACTGAGTGTTTCTTGGAAGCTAAGGTTTTGTACGTGACCTTTTGCCTTGGTCATTAACTGCCAAGTCAAGCACCCTCTGCATTGATCCTCACTGTTCCTGTAAAGCAAAAGAAGAGGGGAGGAGGAGAATGACACTGCAAAACTGCTCTGTCCCATTTATTTGTGTATTCTAAAATATTCCTATCCATAATCCACAGCAGAGCTGTAAAACAACTGCAAAGCGAAGTAAGCAAGAAGTGTCAGAGGATTTCAAATGGGAGACATCCCATCCCTCCCAGCCCACATTTGTTGAAATTTAACTTTCTTCACATGTGTAAAGAACGAGTGTCACTGTGTGGTTTGATAGTCTGATGAGTTCTGGTAGACTAGGAGCAAAGCTAATTCCAGAATAAGGACTCCTTCCCTTCCCTCTTTGAATGGAGAGCTGTTAGCTGAGGACCTGCTGAGTCGTAGCGGTTACACAGCTAAGTGAGGGGCTGTTTCTGAGGAAACCAAAAGGGTCATTTTGGCTGAGATTTCCAAAGGTGGGTAAAATGTTTGAGCTTTATACCCTGTTGGGTTTTGGAGCTTAGCTCTCTTTAGGAACCATAGAAAAATCCCAGCTTTGTGGTTTTACAGACACTAATCAAAGAACTTGCACAGTTGCAGTCAATATTAGCTGTATGTGTGATATCTTATGGTGAACACCAACTTCTGATTTCCAGCCAGTGGGATATCGGTTGTGGAGCAGACCAGTTCATAAAGTTGGTGAGCTGCTTGGGCTAAGCCTGTTTCTCAGAGTGCCTTAAGGACAGGCTGCAGGCTGGGTGCATAGCTGACAGCAGCAGCCCACTTCTGTCTGCTGTCATTTCCTAGGTGACACCCCACTATTTCATAAGATGTGTGACAGGCAAGCTGAGGGTGTTCCAGAAAAAATGGTTTCAGGAGCAAGCTGCCACACTGCAACAATTTATGTGCGCCACAGGTAATTCTGTGCTGAAGCCTGAGGGATACCTAAGAAACCTAACAGCCAGAAAGAGGTTGTGTGAAGTGCACAGGGAGTGTCACCAGTGCCCTGCTGCCATCTGTCCCAAACTCACTGCAAATACAGGCACAGGGCAGCAATGGGCAGGCTCGGTTCCCATGGACAATTACAGACCTATGCAGGTGAAATGAAACCAGAACTTCCTAGAAGCGTGAACGTGGTATATGATTAGCTACAATGTGCCAGGGGAAATGTCACAGCCGTGTGATAGAGGCAGAAGGTGTGAGACATATTCAGCTGAAAGGACTGGACACTTTAAGCAAGCCGAAGAGTTTGCCGTGAAGCTCTTTAAGCTGAAAAGGTTAGTTCCTGCCTATCTGTTTTGTCTCTTGACGCTTGCCCATTATTTTAGGACCTTTTACAAACATATTATATCAAGCACAGATTTGTCCTTAAAATTTAATAGTAAATTTCTTTCAATTTTCCAAACATTGACATTTTACTTCAACCTTTAGGAGTTATCTGCCAAGAAGTGGTTTTGGTTGGTAGAGTTAAGCATCAAAAAACTGTAATGTGATTGAATTTTGTAGCAATGAGGATGGGGCCCCTTCTTTTATCTAGTAATAAGAACACTAAATTCCTGCCTTCCTTTATATCACTCCCAAAGGACTTTTTTTTCTTGTTTCCAGCATGTCTGAAGCCCATAAGGTTATCTTCTCCAAAGGACTCAGTTCCCTGTCTGCACACCACAACCAAATTTTGCAAAAAGATTAATGTTGCCTATTTTCTTAGTGAAAACTAGCTTGGGGACATGGGACATGATTAGGAAACTTCAATAAAAATCCAAATATCATCCTTTTGTGTTCTGAAATCATACCTTCATTTATAACCTTGTAGATAAAAAGATTTAGGACTACATCAAAACAGCTCCTGACTTCTTCCTTTTCATAAAACAACTCACAGATTCATGAAAATTTTCTTACACTGACACCAAAAAAAGAGAATAATCTGATAAAATTCTAAAAAAAAAAAAAACAACTCACAAAAGCAATAGTTCATGAGGTAAGTTTCTTCCCTCTGCCTATATCATACAAACTTTTCAGAGTATTTTCTGCTGTTTTGCCCTGTCTAAACTTTCCCATCTGATATGTTCAGAATTTAAGATTTACAATTTAAAAATACTTTCTGTTATTTAGCATAAACATCCCTTTTCATCCTTTCATCCTGTTACACTTTTTTTAATAGTAAAAAATTATCTCCCACTACTGTGAGTCTGACCCTGTATTTCTCAGATTCTTGTCAAAGGTTAGGTTACTCTCGTGTTAGTTAGCCACCGCCTTCAGAAAATAATTAAATAGCTACTACTCAAGCACCTTAATAATTTTCACTCTTCTCTGAATTCCCTCCAATTTCCCTTTAGGCTTTGTTACAGTCATAAAGATTAATAACAAGGATTTAATCCTGTTTCTCAATTTCCAAGTCATCTTAATGTAGCTCAAGACATAACATAGGGACACAAAGAGAACAGTAGGTCCAGCAAGAGATTAAAAGAGCAGCATGATTCTGAATAAACTGTAAACTTTAAAAAAAATAAATCAGAAAGGCAGCTAAGAAACCGTTAGAGAAACCATCCAGAGAAAACACCAGCGCTAGTGTGTTTCGTAGCAGAAAAACGACATTAAGGGTTTTCAACAAGATAAATCTATGGGCTAGTTAATAAGAAATGCAAAACATATATGTGTAAGGACAAGGTATATTTAACTGTGTATTCCAGCGATGATATTTCAACAGAGATTTTCCAAAAGAAGGTAAGAATTTGGGGCTCATCTGTCCCTATGCTTCTGAAAATCTTTTCTTTACAAAAAGGCGACAAGGAACCGTTGGTGTAGGTTTTAACTGATGTTTGTTTATGCCCATATTTATACATTAGACACAGAGGATCTGCCAGGTTGGCCTAGGAAAAGTCAGATTTTTCCCACTGATGTGGAGCTGGAGACTACTCATTCCCTACCATTATTTGAGAACTCTTTGCTCTTTGTCTCTGACCGGCAAGACTAGGCAGGTGGAAAAGGCAGTGGGCACCTTTCTGCTTCATTTCTGAACTGATGCTAGAGTTTTGAGTGGGAAGGTGAATAGCTTTTGTGACATGATAGAGTTGTGTCCTTTTTTTTACTACCTAAGGTCCTAGAAACTACTGGAGTAACTGGGACATCAGATTTGGGTTATTATCAGAAACAAAGGAAACAATCACAATTTAGCACAAGAAAGAATATACAAGATTAAATATTGACTGTAATAGAAGCATGTCACAAGGCAGCAATTCTCTATTTTGTGGTAGCACTTCAAGTTTCAACCGTATTATGCCTTCTATGACATGTCTTCTATGTCTGTCTTCTTTGAACTGTTTGTACTGCTAATCCTAATTCCAGTCTCCTGACACAGTTGCAACACATAGTTGTTTCACATCCTAATGTCGAAAATTAAAAAAAAAAAAAAAGAAAAAAATTCTTGTAAAAGCTAAATAATTTAAAATGAAAACTTTAAGCTAGTCAATAAAATCCAGAAATGAAGATGTCAGGGCAGATGCCTGTCTTGTGAGATTGCTACTGCTGAATCACAGGCATTTTTGGTTCACATGCCTGGCTGCTTTTTGTTCTCAAAGTTTTCCGCAAGAGTTGTTCAGCTGCTGCAATGGACCTGTTAGTTGGAGCGTGGGAATTCACTGTTACTTGCTGTGGCCTAAGTAAAGATGTCCCTTGCCTGCACAAAAGTGCTTCCAGAAATACCTAGGACATCCTCAAGAAACAGGGAAGTTCCTAGTATCATCCTTGATTTTGTTTTCACACCTGCGCCTCTTTTTGTGCTAACCTGCTAGTGGCTCCAAAGTGTGATCCGGGTATGTACGCTGGAATTGTAGGGCAGCTGATCATTTTGGCAGTCTACCAGTCATCTTCTTGGGAATGTTTTGTCTCTCCATTTGATATTCTTGTAGCATGTCTTCTAGTTTCTTGGCTTACATGGCTTGTTCATATCTATCCAGGATTCTTTCTGATTGAAGATGTTTGGTAAATGCTAAAATTAAGGTTCTCTTTTCTGCCCTTGAACACTACCTGGTGAGTCTAATCAGGCAGAGTTGTGTGTCAGCAGGCCTCTGTCCTACAGCTGTCTGTCCTCTGTGTCCAATTCCAATCTTAAGAATTCCTGTTATCGGGGAAAAATGTCTCTAAATCACTCTTATAATGTACTTGGAGCCCTACTTGGTTCTTGTTTACCTTACGTGACAGCATGAACGGAACACACTATTCCAGGTGAGAGCATCATGGTTAACATAGCTTTGTATCTGAGATATGATTTTTAAATTCTGCTCCTCTGTACTTAAACTTTTGCTTCTTTCTTGATAGCTGCTGAATGGTGTATTCACCAATGGCAGCAAGTTCTTTTGTTGGGTTTACTTTAGAGTTTAGCAGTGTTTACAGGGTAATTTAGCAGTATTTACAGAATATTCAAATTATTCCTCCTGAAGGTACCTTGGATTTGTTTTCCTTGTGTGATGTTGGGACATTGCTGCTAATCTAAAATGTAATCTTTCTGCATTACTAGTGTCTGATTTTAAATATGCATCATGTTTCACAGTGCTGTTGGTCTAAAATACTGTCTTTGTGTTTCTGTAACACTGGGAATAGAACAATGAACTTGCTTTGGATTTACACTGTTGGAAGTGTAAGCAGAACTTGATTGATTTCTTCTGCAAAGTTAAGCTTGCATATTAACTTGGCTGAAGAAAAAGGTCACATCAAAGGGCACAAATTAATCAGCTGGGACAGCATCATTGGCTATGCAGTAAGCACTGGCTGTGTGTTTTTGGAGATCCTGTCATAACGTTTTGTACACTGTGTGGCATGCATGGGGATGCTCAAAAGCGGGTGCAGTGAGAATAACCCTGAAAAGGTATGAATATTTTGTCAGTGAATGAGTGCTTATAGGTTTTGCAGAGAGCACTGCGTGAAGCCGCCAAGCAACTTCATTTATTCCTAAGAAGAAAAGCTAAGCTAAGGATACAAACTTATTGTAAAAGTCAGGCTTTAGAACAAACAGGGTTTGGTCTGAGGAGTGCGGCATCTTTTGTTGTTCTATTGAAATGTGGGGACACAATCACAGACTTACGTTCTCTTGGATGAGTTCAGCTTTTATTTTAGATCTTTGTTGATTGTTCTTGCATTTGGCTCCTGTGTGTGGGTTTGTTTTGATATTTATCAAGAAATGTTACTGGATTCAGGCTTGTCTTTCAACTCAAAGCCTGTGTATGGTTTTTTTGTAAGGAGTTGATTTCCATTTTGTTCTTGCCTGAGTGTGTTTAACTTCCCTGGGCTTTAAAGAGGGTCATGCATGGTTGTTGAGGGACAAAACAAGCACTGCGCAAAGAAAACAGATAATGAGCGTAGAGTTTCTGAAGATGATATTGTGCCATTCTGAAGATGTCCTTGGCTGTTTCAGAATACTTAGATAGCAACAACTGCCAGGAATGCTTTTATCATCTCTGTTTGTCCAAGAGTCTGCAACCTTTCCTTTCAGATGCTGGCCTTACACAGTTCTCTGTGCCTCCGTCACCTCTTGAGTAGATTAGGGTAGTACATGGTATCTTGAGTCATACACTGCAATCATTGGAAGCTTTGGCTGCTGTGGAAAGTGGTTGCTGCCTTATTTAAAGATAATGATTCAATTGTTCGAAGTCCTGAACAGTTTGGATCCAGAATGTTTTGAAATCATCTGTCTGGATGACTTCTAACTGCAGACATTGATGTAATGGCAAGAGTACAGGCAAAGAATTTAATCTGGGCCTTTTTAGCAGGGTTTTGTATGTTTGTGGGAGTGGCATGCCTGCTGGTTTGTGGGGTGGCTGCCAGGTGAACTACAAAGTTGTGGTGAACATATTTGTCTTGTACTGCAAAAGTACACACCTTAGGTCACCCTTGGTTACATTTAAACATAAGTGCACATTTGGCTTCGGCTTTGCATCATAAGTCTATTTATTTTAGGCACGTAAATGAAATCTGGCATCTCTGCTGCACTGTGGTGTATATTTCAGATTATGTTACACTGCAGAACCAAGCAGTGGAGACAGCCTGGCTAGCAGTTTACCTGAAAACAAAAATACTAGGCAGATACGCATCCTTCAATGGGTTCATACTATTGCATCCCTCTCCTTCCAGATTCAAGGTGTGTGTCTCACATGGCCACTAACAAACTCTTCTGAATTCTCAATAGATTTTTTGTTTTAGAGAGAATTTAGGAGATCTTTCCCTTAAAGATTTAAAATTTTAAATGCTTTCCAGGCTTATTGTTTTGCTCTTTTGTGACAAATGACATTACTCACATGAAGGTATTTAGAAGACCTCTTGCTGTGATAAAAAGAAATCCAGCTGGCTCAGGTCTAGACCTTTAAAAGGTATTTGAACACTTCAGTGCCTGGCACTGCCTGTCTCCAATGAGCCTTGTAGCTAAATGGGGTCCTCAGCGCCAGGATTCCCTCCAGCAATTTATACAGAAGAGCTGGGTAACCCTGAATGGCCTCGCAAATGTCAGCTGTGTGGAGGGAAAATCTTACTAGCCAAGACAGGAACATCACAAACTGTGATGGGACTAAGATGTCTTCGAGAAAGCAGGCGCTTCCTTTGGGATTCCTAAACATGAAATTTCTTCTGGAGTTAGAGGCATGTTTAAATCATTACCACGAGTGTGCCAACAAGAGACATGAAGAAAGTAGTAGATGTGCCTGCAGAATGCTGATATCTCCTGTGTACAGTTTGGAAAGATCCTGAACCTCTACAACTTTATTCCAAGAGAAAGTTTGTGTCTTCTTGTTAGAATACCAGAACACCTGTTTGTGTGAAAGCAGGGAAAGACAGACACCTCTGTCTTCCACTATATACTTCTGGACAGCTACTCACCTTGTGGCTTAGTTGTGCTCAAAGCATCTGAAAGGATCAGAAAGCACTACCAGTGAAAACATGGAAAGTCACATTTTAAAAATCCTGCTTCAGATCTTGAGGCATCAGCTGGAGCTGAAGCTGCAGGCAGTTTATTAGCTGTGAAACATCAGCATCTGCCAGCTGGCAGTAACTCAGGTAGCTATAGACTTGGAAATACACTACAGCAGGACTTTGAGAAAGCCTAAAAAGGGACAAGCTCATAACCCTTATCTAGCACTCCTGCTCAGCTGTACCTGTTGAGAAGGGCCAGAACCTATAACAAGGAGACTTAGCAGTGAATTGAAAGGAATTATGATTTTAATTGCTCATATAAATTTGTATTTTTGTGTATAAACTGTACCACACCAAGAGGAAATTATGGTATGTATCCACGTAAAAATTGTTCATACATAACACACAAGAAGGTTTCACATATGAGTGCAACTGCTTCCCCTCTTTGTCTGTGGTAACTGTATGTATGCAGTCATTCAAAGCCCTTGAAATTTCAAATACCCGTAGGAAGACACAGTTTTAAGAGAACTACCTCAAGGCAAACTTAATATTCTTTCCAGCAAAAATCCTCATAATTGCAAACAGTATAAAATCTTGTGAACAAATGGATACACAGAAACATCTCTTACAGGGGAAAATATTTGTGCCAGTAAGGTTGTCAAAGGACCGAGTAATGGAGATAGCTTTCTAGCTGGCTTTGAAGAACAATTTTACAATTATCTCCTGTGATTTTCACTGAGGATTAGGTGCCTCTGTGAATTTGAAAATCAAGGTAGGCGTTTAGCTATCTCTGAGTGCTCTCAATGCCGGACATCTGCTCTTTCTGTTGTTGAGCAGCTGCATCTCAGAGAAAGCAGCAGTAAGTTAAACTCCTGGAAAATCTAACGTTAACCATTCAGAATTAGTGAGCGCTTATGAACTACTGTTTTCCCTGCCTTAAGTCTTGAGAAAGACTGAGCCCCCACAATATAGAAAATGAGTTATGGATGCCCGTGAAAAACTGACTTTAAAACCTCTTGTTTGAATTACCTCAAGTGCAAAATCAAGATGATGACAGTTAAGTGTGCTGCTTTTATATTGATTAAATATCCAGCACTGAAAGGTTTGAAGAAGGAAGGGTGACTATAGATGGTTATTCATGGCTGTGTTTGGATTGCTTATATGTCCATTGTCTGCATGTTCCGTTTATGACTGGGAATACAATTTAAATTAATGTCATTCCAAACCCATTTATCTGTAGAAAGTGTCCCTCAGATCTTGCATTCGTGAACAGGAAGATGTATTTTATACAAGCACCCTGTTTTCCTGGTAGCTATATACAGTATTTCATGCCTTATCAACATAATCTATCTACAGTGAAGTTTATAGGTCTTGACAGATAGCACCTCGGGTGAGAAAAAGGATGACAGAGAAAATCTACTTTTACAAAGTCAGTCTTTCTGGATCTGTTCTTGGACAGCTTGACACCAAAGGCTATAAACATAAACTGGAATCTGAAACCTTTTCTGCAATGACCTTGTTTTAGAAAACACTATTCTTATCTCCTCATGCTTATTCTTCTCTCGGCAGTCGCTCCTTGCTATACGTTCCTCACCATGTGCTCTTTCTGTTTCTTGAGCAGTACCTTCATATTTATTTTTTGTTTACTACCCGTTTTTAAGTCATGCAATCTGAAGACCTACTTTATGCTAGTATCAGAATTGTGTTAGTGAACCATTTGATTTGATATCGGGTTGTCATCTCTGACTGTTTCTTTTCCATTTCTTCGGAGGAAGGCTTTTCCAGGAGGAGGACTACTCCTGCACTGAGCACTGCATTAAATTATACTTTAATGGCAGTAGTTTTGTACATTCAAATTTAAAATTTCCCATTCTTTGTATTGGCAAAAGAAGGTCACTACTTTCTAAATAACAGAGCAGTCGTATGCAATCTTAAGGCAGAGGATTGAAAATACGGATTTAGACAAAAATACAGTCCTTTGGAAGAGAGATGTCAAATGGATTTGAAGAGTATTTTTACACATAGTCCACTGTTTACAAACAGTGTCAAGCACTTCTTTTTGTATGAAATGTTATGCTGTCATTCTAAACAAACCAAATGCACTTTCCTGTGGTGAAGGCTTTTTTTTACTGTGCTAGCACCCTGCCCATATGACACATATTTTCTGCAGAACTGATTTCAAAGAAGCACCTACATTTACTTTCACTGCCCTGTGTTTTAAAGCCAGGAGACCTTGGATGAACAAAGATCATCTGAGGTATGGACACATTAGTCTCAGTGTAGATGCTCTATTTGGGCTTCCAAATGTCCTTGCTGAGATCTGCTGGTGCTGCAAGATCCTGAAAGCAATCTAGTCTCCTCTTCAGCAGGCTCTGTCCTTTTTTTAAAAAAAAAAATGGAACACCCAAACTCCTATTATGTAGCAGACATCTTAAGTCATCTGAATCCAAATTCTGTGACAGTCATTCTGAAGATGGAGATAGTTTCTGTGTACTAACAGCACAGATTAATGAAGTGCTAGCTAAAGAATATCTGTATGAGAAACACTGGCATACATTAAATCCTGTATTATACAGTCCCACTATACCACAGCAGCTATCATCTAGCCTCAGTATTTCAGGGTCTGAGTTAAAATTACTGAAAGCGATGGGAGACTTTCCACTGATTTGAACAGACTTTGAATCCAGATGAAAGAAGCTGCACCCAGAGTTTGCCATTTTGTCTTATGTACAAAAAGGCAGGGAATATTTTTGTGGTCAGTGAAAATCCTAGTTTTATAAGATATGTGTGCATACATAGTATACTAAAATAATCATCTGTGTCTTTTTCTAAATGCTAATCTCCACCAAGAAACAAAAACCAATTCTTTTATTGCAACTAATGGGTTCAATGTTATGTGATTCTTCTTTTGTCAATTAAAAAGCAAATTAATAGGATTTCATTCTGCTTCTTCAAGGGATTAAAGCATCCTCTTTATGGTAGTCAAGTTTAAGAAAGTGGCAACATTTAAAGAAGTGTTAGTTTTTCTCCTGAACTAATTCTTAGCTTATTGAATTACCACACTCAAGCAGTTTAGTCATAATTTAGGCTACACGCTTAAAGGAATGTCAACAGCATTATTTTCTGCTGGCAAAGAAGACTAAAATAATAAATCATTATTGAAAATACCGCAGGCAAATCCAACAGATCTACTAAGAGGAAGGATGTTTATTGCATTGTACGTGCCAGCTTAAAGATTTTGGTGCAGTTTGTTGCATTTAAATGAGAATGGACAAATAACAGACTTCTCTAACTCACAGCTTTATGATTCATAAAAACAATATTTGAATCATGGTCTCTGATTTCAATTACATTTTAAGTGAACAGAGCTCTGCGATCTTTTTTTTTTTTTCTTTATTATTGAATTCTGAAGTCAGGGACAAACTATTCTCATTTATATTTATGTAAATACAGGAAATAGCTTATTTTTGCTTCTATTCTTTATGTGGCTGTTGTAATTAATTCAGTATTCATTTATAGAAGCTAAATATATTACATATTTCAGTGATGCTCATCTTGTATGAGATGAACTACTTTTCTTAAAAAGAGTCATGTCTTTGTTAGATGACTGTTGGATTGTTACTTACTATATAATTTGACTTTTTAATTACCTACTATCACTCATGGTAATTCCTCAGCTTTGCAGGAATAATATGATTTACTGATTCATAGTCTTTGTTTTAGCATACTAGACTCCATGTTTAGAAATCTTCAAAAACAAAATCTTCAGAAAGATTTTACTGCAAGAGATAGAGTGGTATAATATTATGGAATTGGCATCCCTTCAGTGCTTAGAGAGAAAAAAAATTATCAGAGGTCTCACGTAACCTGTGGTGAAATAAATTAGATATTGAGTGGCTAACCTCACTCTGTTCATTTGGGATATTATGTACCTTCATTTATATGTGTGTGCCCTCATTAAAGATTCCAAAAATAGAAGTATGTGGTAGTTAACAACATACAGACAGGAGTGGAATATCAAGATTTTCAGAAGCTGTTGGTGATACTCCAGACGCCGTTCATTTCAGACAGTTTAAACAGAAGTAAATAACTGACTCATAGTGATTGACTAATGATTTAGCCTTGTAATTCTTACAAATGTGTTATTTATTGGAATTATCTTAAATGTTTTGTTAAGAACATGTTTCAACCAGTGGATTCAGGCTAAAGTATCCACTTCCACTATGTCTAGTACTTCTATTTTTTCTTCATCTGTGTGATATCCTATGCTTTATCTAACCATGATTGAATAAATGGTACCATTTGATGTTCTAAACATAATTTTCTATCAAATATTCTTTTTAGAAAAAGTTATGCTCTGAGAAAAAAAATCCAACCTCCCTTATATTTATGGATTATGTTTCAAGAACGTTTCTGAGGCATATCTTCACAAAGTATCTTTTACAACAGTTCAGACTTTTCTTTTTGGATAATATTCTTAGAAGTAAAAATCAAACCATATAATGTTCTTATACATGAAAAATTAAAGGTTGTAAACCCTAAAAAATATATTCATAATGTTAAAAACATTTTCGGTACTCACCAGGCATTTCTTAAGAGTGTCAGAGGGCTTTTGGTTATTTTTCATTTCCCTTGAAAATCTAAAATGTCCCAGTCCTGCTGCATGTTAAATGTTGGATGGAAGTTGGAAGTCAGTGGAATTCATTAAGATTTACTCCAGTAAGTAATCAATCTGTTCAGACTTACGTGGAGCTATAGATTCCTTTGTATAATGTAGGTAGTTTCTTGTAAAACTGATCATGTTACTTCTTTTGTTTGCTCTATGACTTTGCTAGCCCTCACTTCTTCAGGTGGCCTTTAAGCTTCTTTAATTCCACTGTACATGTGTGTGTCTCAGTGTGACCTCTACTACCTCCTAGATACAGAGTGAGGTGGATGAAATCTAATGGGCATTGCAGTGCCCACTCTTGCAATTCATTCCATAATAATCTGGAAGATCTGGGTTGATGTTTTCATTGTATTTGTATATTCTCCACACATTTTCTCAAATGCCTTGGAAAAAAAAACAAACCTGTAAGCTGACATGTACCTACATGAAACCTAAATGTCTGTTTCCTATGAGTACTCAATATGTGCAAACCATGTACTTCTAGTTTCAGATTTTCCCTTTGGATGCCATTTGTTTGGAGTATCGTGTCAATCATGTGTTGCTTATCTTTCAGCATGCTGCCTTTCTTTCTACTATTTAATTGGGCAACAGGAAGCTTCAGAAAGCAGTTGGGTAGGAGCCTGGTAACTGTCCCATGTTCTGTGTATTTCTGTGGTGACATTTTTATGTATCACAGGTGCACAACGAGAGAATGTACTCCTAGGTCACTTGCTTGAGTTTGATAATTTTCTGAGTCCTTTCCCATTTGCATTGTCAAATACAGTATACTCAGGCTGGTACAGGATATTTTTAAGGGACAGAATTATTACTTGCACTGCAAATAACATTGTCATTTTGTAAATGCTATTTAATTCAGTGAAGCAGTCTGCAAAGCAAGGTTATGAACAATAATATCTAAACTTGCCACCTGAGGGGTACAATGTATTCTCTGGAACAGAGGCCATAAGAAATAAGGCAGGCAGAATTTTGTCCTGCCCAGCTGTAGTTGCTTGGTTTTAGAGGTGGCTGGGCCATCTGCCACTTTTATTGACTTCAGTGGGAGGCAACATGCTCATCACTTACTTAAGCAGTGTATATGCTCCCAGGAACCATGTAACAAAACCAAGTGTATTGTTTGATGCATATGCAGCTTTGTTTCTTTTGGAGTGATAAGAAATGTGTGGCAAAACAAGACACTATGGATGCACAATCTGGTTGATATTGTAAAAGTGCCTTGACAGAATATCGGTTTTTACTCTGTAGGGATGGGTGCATATTTGGAGAGTAATACTCAGATGCCAGTATGATCACATTAAGCTATATAATAAATCTGTTTCTTCTGGTTTTTTGGGTTTTTTGTTGTTGTTGTTTTGGGTTCGGTTTTTTTGATTTGTTTTGTTTTTAATACATCCAGAGTAGAGGAAGGGCAGTGAATTTAAAGAAAAAAAGGAGTTCAAGACATATGAGTGGAAACTTTTTTGGAACTGACCCCATCTTTTGGTTTTGTTCACACAGCATCTTGCACAGTCCATTGGAGTCCATGAGAAGACTCTTGAACGTTACTATGGTGGGACCATTGGACACACTGTTCAGTATTCAACATATCTACATAGTACAGTTTATAAAAAAACTGAAAAAAACCCCAATGGTGTAAGCAGTGGTGAGCACTGGGCTCTAAAGTACTCTCCCATTCAGTAAGTGTGTTGCCAGAGATTTGTGAACACCAGAACCACATTTCCACTGTCCACAGCCCGACAGATTTGCTGTGAAATGCTGGAGAATTCCATGCGGACTGTTCCCAGAGTGATGCACTTGAACAGATGCTGGCATACTAGGAATCAGAAATATATAAAAGACAGGTGAAAACTATATAATCTGTTCCTTTCACAGAAGCGCTTCCTATTCTTATGTGTTCAATAAGCTTATTTATTGAACGGCTGTGACAGCAATGGATAGTTTTTCATTCTTCTTGTCTTTACAGAGATTTATTGAGTATTAATGTAAAAGGCTGTTTTTAGGAAAGGGGAAGATAAAAACTGCATCTAGTGAAACAGATTGCCAGTTGACTCTGTAGCAAAAAGAATTTCTAAGTTTTTAGCACATGAACCAATAAGCAGAACTGGAGAGGTTGAAGTGCTGTAAGCTGAAAATCTGTGCAGCTGGAATGAAGGAGGAGACTGCATTAACAATTATGCAGGTGAGAAACAAAAATCAGGTATTGTATATTTAATGGTACTCCACAAAATACTTAAGAGGAAACTTTTAAGTATGAAACCATTACCCTAGGAATTTTAATTGAGCAGATGGACATAGTGTTTGATGATGAATTCCTAAGCTGCCAAGATACAAGGCATGCTTCGCTGCTTTCTCTTGTTTTAAATGTGGTGTGGTTTTTAAAGATACAACTTTCACTGGTACTCGTATTGGGCTGGGTGTTGGGCTTCAGTGGCACACTGATATCTTTCTGTAATAATGCCTGTACATCTTGCTCTCAGGTGCGTTGAAAGCAATACTCAAATGCCTATATTCCTTCCAGATCTGTGTGCCTAGTGTTTACAGCTCACTGATTCTCTGTACTACCCCACCAGTGCCTCACTTAGACCTTTGTAATCCTTTGAGAGAAGCAGACAGCTCTTTTCACTGACAAGCCACAGTTTTGTGTAGCTGTCATAATATGTGAATATGGCCCTGAAAGGGCACTGGGGTGATCTTCAGTTTGCTAATGAAATTTTGATTGATGCTAATGGCTAACATCTATGTGGTAGCTCTGCTAAGCTAGGTTAGACAACTATTATTCTTGTACTGTTGGTTTGTGCCACTGTGTCTGAACCCCTTGTGTGATGAACTGAATGGTTTGAGGCTTCAGCTTTCTGGGAATCACCAAGGATAAGAAGTGCTCTGCAGATGCAAAATATGGTATATTAAATCACTCTTGATTGTGCTTGAGAAGTGTTCAGTCCCAAGTAGATGCTTGAGAGGGAACTCAAAGCAGATATCTGCCCCAAGCTACTGCAGAAATCATGCTTCTCCCCACAGTCAGAGTATTACCATAACAAGTACTGGCTTTGGTGCTTGAATTAACAGTGATGGGTGCCTTGGTTGTCTGGCAGAATAATACTTCGATGTTTCAGAGTCAAAAAAAGGTTCTTCTTTTCTGCTACTACCCCACTGCAATGTACTAAGCCAGCTGATGTTACTTCACTGAGATGGAAAAAAATTCTTTTCAGACTGACACTAAAATTGAATCTTGTGTAAGGGACAAGCTAATTAGCTCATGCAGGTATTCTTAAGAACAGGTGTTCAGAGAATGGAGATTACTTGTGCCATCCTTTTAAAACTTTATATATCTGTAGTGTTTTTACATTTTAATAATTTAGACTCATTTCCTGTTAAGCTTGTAAAATCTCAACCATTAATCCCACAGATTCCAAACAACCCATCAAAACGACCATTAAAATGACAAACTTCCAAAGTAATGAGTAACAAAAAAATAAAGTCTCTTCAGCCCCAGAGCAGGCTCATTTGATATGGTGACCTTTCCTAGAAGTTTTTTTTCTTTTATATGAAACGTGCTTTTTTTATTTGTTTCCAAAGGAGAGAGATGACATGGGAAAATAATGCATTGTTTTATTTTCCTGCAATTTATTGTTATCTATATAATTTATTTTGATCTATGAAAACAAAACAAAATTTAAGGTGCCTTAGTCCTTCGTTTCATTAGTCCTTCATTTCATATTTCAGATAGAGAATCTAATTTCACTTCAGATGCATTTTTTTACTTGGTTCCTCTCACTGGATTTTAAAAGGAGATACTAAGCTCTCTGGGAAAGGGTCTTATTTCTGAAATGAGCAGTCACATGCCTTCAAATAGTCTCCTTCTGCATTATTCAGAACACCTACAGCTGAGTGTGTAGCTTAGGCAACCTGGCTTGATATTGAATAATGTAGTCACTGCCTTGACATTCGGAAAGATGTCTGTACCCAGCAAATGCTATTTTTATGTGTGTTGTGGTGTTGCTTGAGGGATCATAGAAAATTAGCTTGCATGCAGTATTTTTGTCCTGAAAGTATGCGATTGGATGTGTATTTATGTTTTCCTTGACTGTTTCTTTTCTTTTCCCTCTGCCTTTGTTAATTATCTCCATGCATTTTAAAGCCCACCACTAATTGCTATTGAAGTGCATTTAATCTGAAGCAAAAATTTCTGCTATTTAAGTCTCTTGTCAGGAAACTAAGTAGACTTGTTTAGTTTCTTATTTCCAAGGCTGTTTAATGACAGCATAAATATTCAGCCCAACTCTAAATACGTAATTAAAACCCGCTATTGGCCAGATGTTCCCCTTTGTTGCCTGGCGTGGAGCAGGGGGAAGAACAGGAAGCCGCAATCCCAGTGCATGCTGTCCCAAGGCACGCGGTCCTCGGGTTTTGCCAGATCGTGTGAGTGATCCTAGTGTCACAGAGTGTCCGCAAGAATCGGAGCTTACAGCTGACACGAATGGTGGAGTGAGCTTCTGTTCCACCATTCCTGCATGCTCCTTCCCTCTCTTCTCAACAGTTTAGAAAATCCTTTTGTGCTGCTGCGTGTGGAAGGTGGACTGACGAGTTCAGCTTTTCCCCTGGATGAGAGAGTGGATTTCAGGAAGAGGCCATCTTTTCAGTGTGTGCAGGATTGGTGAAGGCCTTTGGGATGAGTCAGGTGTGTAGATGTGAAGTTTACCTCTTTAATTTTAACTTTTATGCCACACCTTCTGTCCTCAGAGGCAATAAAACTACAGGGAACAGAGCTAATGCCCTGAGAGGAGGAAATCAGGAACAAATAGAGGGAGGTGCTGACTAAGCACCTGCAGTGTCTAGGATTTTGCTTCAAAATTCCCTAGTCCTTGAACAGAGATCGTGCCTTGTGTGAGTGCCAGCTTCGGTGGGAGGACTCAGGAGAATCTTTGGGTGGATTTTGCATCATGATGAATGTCAGTGTGACCTCCAGAGCCTAGGAGTTAGCAAGGAACTAAGGCTGGGCTTGGAGTTAAGTTAAATTATTTGACAGGAACTGCTCCAGTGCTTTCAAAATGTGAATGGTCACCGAGGCTGGAAAGTAAAGGAGAATTAGACCGTGAAGCATGGGAGGAACACAGGAAAATAGTTTATCTGGCTCCAGGATTGTTCATGGGTGGATACTAGTGTTATTTTTATTCTTGAATTTGTAATGACTTCTTACTTGATTTGGAAAACTCAATCATGGATCAAGTGACAATAGGGGTGTCTCTCTCCCAGGTCCTGGAGACAATTAGCTAAAACTCACTGGAAAAAAAAGAAATTCTGGCCCTGATTGCACTGCAGGAGTGCATGGGAGAGTTCAGTCCAAAGACAAGAAGAATTCCATGCTCTAAAAGTTAACCTGTAATTCATGATTTCGGGGGACTTGTTAATGATTTCTCACTGTGGAGGTTATCTCTGCCTACACACCCCTGACAACCCAAAGGCAAACACCCAGCACAACCTTTGCAAACACCATCACCCCCCTGTCCCCAGCAGGACCTCCCAACCCTTTTTCTGCCGCAGATGGCTGAGGCAGGATGTCACGTTTGGCCACGGAGGGGGCGACTCTTTTTATAGCTATCACCGGGAGGGCTCTCTCTGCTTCAGTAGCCGTGAAATCCGCATCTGGGGCTGGGCTCAGCCCCCCCTCCCAGCAAGCCCCCCATCACCTCCGCGCCGCAGCCCCGGGTCCCTTGTGCGGC
>NW_010137962.1:0-2915 GCF_000699245.1 Pterocles gutturalis
GTCACGCAGTCGGAGTCGTGGTAGGAGGTGGGCTTAAGTTTGTACTTTATTCCTGTTTGCTTATTTTGCTTAGAAAAAGCTCCATTTGTACAACTCTTCAATTTATTTCCTTGCAGGTCCAGGTCAGCTTCCTATCGTAGGTCCCGGTCTGTTTCTCCTCGTAGGTCTAGGTCTATGTCTCCCCGCCGATCCCGATCGGGTTCCTTGAAGAGATCAAGGTAGTCAGTAGTAATTTTTCAGAGGCTGTGTGCCTTATTCTTGTTTTTGTTTTTCATTTTAGTTAAGGCATTCAAAAGGTATTGGGTAGCAGACTTTGAAAGGTGTTGACCTCTAGAAATCAGACTTGCTTTAAAAACTTAATTATAATCCTAGGTGATTTTACAGGCATGGTAGTACGATTATTTTTGAGATCTTACACAGCTACATATCCCATGATTAATTTTGATGTCTAAATGTCTAATGATCTTACAGGGTTTAAGTTCAACATGTAGATATTAATCTAGGTAGTGCTGTAATTGTCATCACTTCTGATTGTGTTGACTTCTTTGATTTTGTTTTAATTTGTCTTAATTTTTTATTTCAGGTCTAGATCAAGATCCAGATCTAGATCCAGATCTGTTACATGGCCCCGAAGCAGGTAAGATCTCTTCCGTGACTGCGGGTGCTTTGTAAAAGTTACTTAAAAGTCTGCTTAGGCTTTCTAACAGCTGTTAACATTTTCAGAAAGAACTTCATTTTCTCTCCCTTAACTTAGGAGCCTGTAGTTTTAAAAAGCAGTGCAGAAGATTGTTCTTTCTCTTTACTTTTTTACATATCACTGATAGCCAGTTCCCGACACTCCTCTCAAGTACTGTTTTGATCAGGTTGCATTAACAACTGACATAGCAAACACATTTAGAATTCATCTGAAAAGTTTTTGTCTTTGTATGTCAGACAAAGGATTGTGGATTCTTCGCCTTATTTGTTAGAGAAAGCAGGATGCCCTTCTGGTAGTATATTAGAGCATCAATGAGTGCGGGCAAGTGGTGAAAGGCTCGCTAGTACTGTGAGTGTTACAGCTGTTTCCAGCTCTGTTGAATAACAAAGTGTCAGCCTGCAGGAGCTGAATCATATTTGAGATGAACACCTATCAGAATTATTTTGTACCAACAAATGTGCCTTAGGGGGACAGTCAAATTTGAAAGGAACACAGGATGTCATTCATTCTCTTAAGTTGTCGTTTAGTCCTTCCATAGTAAGTGGATGCAGGTGCAGTCCTTGTCCAGGCGGTGTGGCTCATGTAGGTTGGTTGGATGTCCTTGGTGAGCTGTCAGAGGAGAACATGAGTAAACTGAAGTTCTGCTCTGAAGGAGATGGTACTGCTCTTGCCCCAGCCCAGTCCCAGGCCTACTGTGCTGGTTTGATGGCAGCTCTTTGAAATAAATAACATAATAGTCAACCATGAAGAAACACAAAAAGATAAAGGGAAGCCTTAGCTGAAGGGAGGAAGTGGAAAAGCCTGCAGTGGAAGGTGGGTGATTCAGTGCTGAAAAGTGATGGTGGCATTTTCTGAGAGTGGAACAGCAAGCAGCGACAGGAGTTTTTAAGGAATGGAGAGATGAAGACCAGGAGATGGCTTAGTTAAGAGCAAAAACTCTCACAGACAGTCCAGAAACCGGTAAAAAGAGAAGGGAAGTTCCCTGAGGCAGTAGAGCAGTGCCTGCACTGACGAGGTACACTTTCTCTACCTGTTGTTAAAATATGTTGAATCTTAATACAAGTTGTTCCAACATGACTTAGTCAGGGCTCATCCCTGTTCACTGTTAGTGATAGGCAGAAAACAGCTACAGTCAACTGGCTTTCAAAGAGAAAAACATCTTAATTTTACAACTACTGTTCTCTTTTTGTTAGTACCAGGATGGTTTTCTGCAGTGGTAAGGATGCTTTTAGTGAAATTTCTAGACTCTGTTGTGTGACATCTTTCATTGTAAGTAGAGATGAAGTGACCGAGGCAGAGGAAATTACAGACATACACGTACAGTGAAGTGGCAAAATACTGGTGCTTAACTCTAATGAAGTAAAACACTTCCTTTGGGAACCTAAACATTTCAGTTATTCTTTTAGGCAGTATTAGTGTTCTTATGGTGCGGCAGTCTTACCTCAAAGACTGACATTTTGGCAGATTTAAAAAAATATTTTGAGCAAGTGCATCCATATAAGATGAAATGCATTGAGGAGAAGATACTCCTAGGAGCATGCTGCCTGCTGCCTCACTCAAGCCTAATAAAACTTGCAAGTTTTTTATTAGCTTTGTGGAAACACTGGTCAGGATTTCGGTTGTTCGTATCTTCCTGCCACCTGCATCAGCCAGGGACCAAAGTACACAGCAACATGTGCGGCATCCCTTTAAAAAGCTTTCTTTTGAAACTTAGCAGGGAAAGCCCTGAAAACTTGCAGGATTCTGTCTGTTCGATGTGGCAGTTCTTACGCATTTAGTGCGAATCTTGCTGTCTTGAATGTAGGAATGTGCATGCTACCAGCTTCCCTACTGAGCTGTGTTTTTTTTTCTTGTAGGTCTAGGTCTCATGGCAGATCAAAATCTGGCTCGCTGGCCAAGAGGTAAGCATACAGAGATAAAGCCTGCAGTGGTATCTAGAATTCACTATTAGATTTGCATGATTAACAGAGCCTGGTCCTTTAGAAAAACATCCCCCAAACTTGGGTGCCCAGCTAATCTTTGCTATACAACTGAGATTTCCTCTGCAGCTATTTGGAATATGTTCCTTACACATTTCTTTGTTTTCATTACCTCTTGGTACTTTCCAACATAGCACTGATTTTTTTGTGTGTGTGTCTTTGTGCTCAGTTCTGTTAAAATTTTCTATCCATCAGATAAAGGGTTTCAGCTTTATTAACGCTGTTGATAAAACAGCAGG
>NW_010137962.1:2946-19626 GCF_000699245.1 Pterocles gutturalis
CTGTGATGATGTTTCTTTTCTCAAAGCCTCACCTCAGTACTACCCCTTGTTTCCCTGTTTTCTCTGCTGAAGACAGTTGCTTAAAATTAATCTCCATGCTAAATGAATTGAGGATCCCTGTCAGAGTACAAATTGATTGGAAAACTTGCCATTTTAAAGAGCTTCTGGCTAGATTCCATTGCTGTCTAAGATGCTTATTTTTTGGAATATAAAAGTTCCATTTGACATGCAAGCTGCATTGATGATCTTCTGTTTTGACAGTCAGTCAAAGTCCCGATCACCGTCTCCAAAGAGAAGGTACGTTGATCTCCCTACTAATAATGTAGAGTCCGTAGAGCTGGTATTTTAGTGTCTGCAGTGATCTCTGCTGAGGAGTTTGCCTGCTGCTTGTAGCAAAATACTGGAAAGGTATTTTGCTGACATCTCTTTGACCGAAATAATGTGATCATGGTTTTATGTGTCGTAATATATACATGGCAATCATTCCTCGGGATTCTGGTTACTTTAGCAGTGTTACATCTTGCCTTTGTCTGCTCCTGCGTTCATTTCAGTTCACTCACAGTATTATTGCACAAAAGCTTTCTACTGGTGACCTTAAAGCACTGGATAAATGGGGGCATCAGCTTTGAGTCTCATTAAGAGCTACAGTGAGAGAGACTGGGGAAGATGAGTGGAGTGACCTGGCATAGCAGTCAGGAATGGAAGATTTTTACTGCTGTTACTCTGATTCCCCCCCCCCCAGTAAGTTAGTAAATAATTATCTATGTGTGTGTATGCATATATGTGCACTGACAGAATTGGCAGCATTTTTTTTCCATAGTTTGAATTCTTTACTAGTTCATTTTTACACCACCGGTTCGCAGGGAGGGGATGTATCCCAGTCAGAATAGCTGCAGACCTGCCACAATGTGTCGCTTGCCTTAGTGATCTTTCTGCCCTGCAAGGTTTTTTTTTTGTTTTTTTGTTTTGTTTTTTTTTTACATACGTACAGAACTTCTACACTTAGGTTTGCTTAATTTAAAAATGTGGCTGTAGGTAGTCCAGCCTCACAAACAATCACAAGTGACTTGATGAAATGCTCAGGAATGCTGAGTGATCACCATCATAGGTTTTGACAAGCTGCTGTATGACCAGTGAAGAAGTATCCTGCCTCCATGAAGGTCGCTATTAGTAGTACCCTTTAGATGACTTTACAATGATCACGTTCATTGAAATTGTATTATAAAAATAACAGCAGAGAAATGCAAATGTGAAAGTAAGAAAAAAAATTAATGTATTCTCTCTAACATTAAGTCATCAGCCCAGGAACTTTGTCAATTGTGATTGGTTATTTTATTAAGAACCGGTGTTTAAAGGGCACTGGATTAGTCGAGGTATCCTCCTGTTGCTTTTTCCTGTATTTGTGAATCCCAAGTGACTACTGAAATGTTAACTCTGGATTCTTTTACTTTCAGTCGTTCACCATCAGGAAGCCCTCAGAGAAGTGCAAGTCCTGAAAGAATGGATTAAAGTTATGAAGTTAATCTTTTAGGAAGAAAGTTATTTTGCTTACATTATTATAAGGGATTTTGTGGTGTCTTTGTAAATGTAAGAATGTAGATAGAAGAGTATATCAACTAAAATTTGGCATGATCTGGGTCTTCTGAGTTGGTCACATCAATAGACTAGCACAGGTCTCTTTTTATTGTATGAATTAACTTCCTGTGATATGAAAATGTGGGACTTTTTTATTGGCACATTGAAATAAAATGTGTATTTTTAACTAAAACTTGTCTGTAGTAACACTGCTGCTTCTGTTAACATTTGGGTAATTTTAGCTGTGTGCCATGTAATGTGGATGAAAAATGTCTGAAATGGGAATGACTAATATAGGTATCTTCTCAAACCAAACACATTTCTTGTTGAATGGTCTTTGCTTGAAAGTATCAGTTTCTGCTTTCTTTGAAATGGAATTTAAAATCCATCTCTTGTCTGCAGATGGCTAAAAATTTGTATCTGCCCTTTTATTCCTTTACGGTATTTTAGTAGGGAGCGTTCATTTTTCTCCCTGATGTAATTATTCTGCAAAGCTTTTTCTCTGGTGCTTGACTAGTTGTGATACCAGATACCCAGAAACTTAAGGATGAGCTTTTCTTCAACACATTGATGTGTTTTAAACAAATAACATACACAGAAACCTTTAAATGTAATAGAAGTGATTCATAACTTGACAATTGCTACTTTGCTTGTGGCATTCTTTAGGTTATTAATATAAAGAAAATTTCTTAAAGTGTCTCAAGGCGCGTGTCCTTTTTTGAGGGAAGACTTAAGGTCTTCTCATCTATTTTCTGAAGGACCTTAGGAATATTTTGTGAGGCAAAAGAAAGCTGTTATTAGTCTTTGCAGCTCACTCAAACTTTCCTCCTTAAAGATTCTCACAGCTTACCGCAGGAATTCCAACATGCTTCACAGAAATTGGTATGGTTTTAAAGCAGCCCAGATCCTGGAGAAGATTTTGTTGAATTAAGCTAATATCTTCTAGGAAATACACGCCTGCAGGATTAATTATTTGTGGGTATGTCGAACTGTGTTTGTCCTCATTCTGGAGTCAAGAATTGCACGGTAAGGCACAGCAAAAGACGAGAAACAATGTTAAACTGTGACCAAACAGTCTAACAGTAGGTGGAAGGGGAAAAAGCAAACATTTTTTTACTGCGATGGGATATCTAGCAGGAGTAAAGGTGAGTTGCAGCAGTAAACAAAACACTGAAGTGGAAAATGAGGCCTGTTTGGGCTTCTTAGGAAATCTGTCGTGGCAGCGTGCTTCCAATATGTAAACCACAGCAGAGCATCTTCAATGAAAAAAAAAAAAATTACAAGATCGACTTGTCATACCTTGGGTAGCCCATGATTTTCAAAAGCCAGGTTTTGTGTTAGCAACAACTTCATGGAGCTTTATCAGCACATGAGTAAATAGTCCATCTTCTGAAAATCCTGTCACGCCGCAGTGCTGTCTGGCCCCGATGCCTTGTCTGAACTGGTGTGGTACTTGGTTGCCTGGGACACTCCCACAGCACTCAGTGATGGGGATTAGTGTTTCCTCTGCTGGATGCGATGATCGAGATTTTGGCAATATCCATTAAATTCCACTGGCACCGCCATGGGAGAGCAGGGGCTGACACAAATGTTGCCCTGCAGTGATTTAGCAGAAATGCCCAGAGCCTGTGACTGGTGTTTGGAATATTTACTGGTTGTGCATTGCCTGCCCGGTTTATAGTGTACCTGGTGAGCAGCACGCGTATACCGCTGCTCTGGAATTTGATCAGTTTTTTCTTTTCTGTACTCTTAAGGCAAACCTACCGCACAATAAACCTGCAGACTAACCCAACAGCTGTACTGGTACCTGTTTTTCAGTACTCGGAGCACTGTGGAGGACAGAGCGGAGGCAGCTGGGTTTCCGTAGGGGCCGGGTTCCTCGAAACCCGGGCTGAGCAGTGAGAACTTGAGCAAGGAGGCAGGGCTGTGCTGGTAGGTGCAGCCCTGCCTGCAGCTGCGGCCACTACGAAGGACAGCCAACACTTCCGAGGTGCAGAGAGGGAGCAGTGGCAAATCCCGTGCCCGTGCTTCTGTGCAGCTGTGGTGACCTAAAACAGGGTGGCTGTGCTGCCTCAGCTCCAGACGTCATCCTCGGAGCAGGCTGTCTAGCTCCAGCCCTCACCTGAGTTTTGGAGGATTTCACCAAAAATTCCACTCGGTGTTGTTTGTGAGCTCTTGGAAAAGACGCTTGGACAGAGGCTGTGCTCGTGTGACTGCTGCTGCTGTGACCCTGGGCTCTGCACCTCTAGGCGGGGTGTGCGCACCCTGCGCAGCCTGGATGGGGCTGGGGGGCAAGGGGTAGTGCAGAAGATGCTCTTGCGCAGCTATCGCTGCTGTCATCAAAATACGAGTCAAACCAGAGGAGCCAGGGCAGCCAGCTGGGATCATCCCAGCAGACCAGCCTCCACAGAGCTGTTCTGTGCCATGGCAAGGCTGCTGTCGGACCTGGTGGCTCCGGCCACAAGGGCTGCCCTGTTCCCCAGCACGGGAAGGTCAGGGTGTCTGACGGGCTGGCACCGAGCTGTGGGGCAGGTCCTGGGAGCGGGAGCAGCAGCCAGCACAACTCAGAGCCCTTTGCTGGGAACAGCTGGTGTTGGAGTGAACGCAACTTTTTATCCATCTTCCCACATGCTCCACATTAATATTACCCCCTGCTGTAGTTTGAGCAGCAGCATGCCATCTCCCTAAACAAGGTGTTTTCAGGGCAGTTTTACTGCAAAGCAAAACCTCATGCCCAGGGTGATGCTGGACAGAGGGTGAGAGCTTTGCACAGACCTGTGCAGGAATTAAAGCCAGCAGAAACCCCAGGTGAAAACCACAGAGGAGGTGCGTCGCCCAGCGTAGTTTGAAGGTGCCATTTGGCACCCGGTGGTTCTTCTGGCTAACCTGCCAGAGGCACTTACCCTGCCGGTGGTGGGGGTCAGCATCCCTTCCCTCAGGCAGCGCTGAACACCAGCCACGTGCTGTGGTTGTACTCCTCGCCCGGCCGGAGCAGAGTGCTGGGGAAGTGGGGCTGTGGAGAGGCAGCAGCACGTCAGTGATGGTGAGCACACCACCACAGGACCGGGAAGGGCCATGAGACTATGGCCGCATGCCTTCAGCCTCCCTGGGCGGCGTCCCACAGCTCCCCCCGGCATTCCCAGCAGCAGCGTTGAACCCCCTGTTACCTGCCCGCTGGCTGAGTGGGCGAGTCCTCCCCCGGCTGGATTCAGGCCCCGTGGGGAGGACATGGCAAGGCCCAGTGGGGTCTTCTTCTTCAGACCCCGCACCCTCGGGAAGCTGGGCTGTGCAGGGCCAGTCCCTGCCACGCTGGCTGGCCCCTGCCCAACCCCGCATGATGCTGTGAATCTGGTGCCTACAGCGCAGCGTCCCCTCACCAAACAGACTCTGTTCACATATTTAACACCCAGAGATGAGCGGTGGTGGGAGGGTCCCCTGCTGCAGGGCCCAGCAGCTCCCAGGCCAGGGGGCCAGCTAACCTTGTTGACAGCATCAGGCCAGTTCTGGGTCTCCAGGCAGAAGGCCGAGTGCTTGGCGTATACGACGGCTCCTTTGCCTTTCAGGGAGCCATCCATGTTGTTCCCCGTGTAAAACTGGATTCCAGGCTGGGTGGTGTGAACCTCCATGGCCCTGCCGGTGGGAGGGTGGCGAGCCCTGGGGAGATGCCGGTGGGTGATGCCAAGTGGCTGGTTGAACGGGTGCCCCATGGCTCCCGGGGGGGGGGGAGCCCTGCCAAGGTCCCAGCCCCCCTGGCCGCGAGACGTCGAGCCTGTGTCTGCTGCAGGCAGAAGTTGTGGTCGAAGCCGTCCAAGTGAAACTTCTGCAAGTGCTTCCCCAGCTCCACAGGCTGCCGGAGATCAAAGCCGGTGCCCTCCACAGTGGCCACCTCCCCTGGGCAAGGAGAACACCAGCATCAGCCGCTCACTCTCTTCCAGCAAACAGCCGCGGTGCTGGCCCCTGCGCAGGGTTGCGAGCCCTCGCCATGGTGACCTGAGGATTTTAAGCTGCTTGTGATCCTTGTCTCATCGTGGTGCCCCACTTTGAACAAACTTGCCTTGTGGCTGCTGACTTGGGCTGGGACATCAGCACCTTGTCCCCCAGCAGAGCTGGCAGCCCTGTGGACACTGCTGCGCTTAGCTGGGACAAAGCAAAGCCACGGAGCCAGCACACAAGATATGGAACTGTACAAGCTAATTAATATAAAATCAAAGCTTATTAGCTATTAGTATTTATATATGCATAAGATTTATATACAGATTCTCTCTAAATAAATAAACAAATCCTCCCATATCTCTGCAAAAACATCTGTGAGATGGCCGGAAATACGGCCCACCTGCCGGGATGGTGAATATGGGCTGTATCCTGGGACCAGTCCCTTCCTGCCTCAAGGCATTGTTTCAGGAAAAGAATGTTTCAGACCATAAAACTAGCATTTTCTCTGAAGTATGTTTTTAAGATCTGATGTGGAGATGCAGCATCCTGTGACAAAGCTCTTGCAGTGAGAACAACCCTAAGACATCCTAAACACCGTGCAAAGCACAGCCATCCCAAACCAAAGGGGATTTCCACGGGGGGGAGGTGTGAGAGGACGGGCAGGGGAGGAGATTTTTCCCTCAAGTCACATTTTTCTATCCCTCTCTAAAGAGAGAGGTTTCCAAGGGCCAGCAGGCCTGCAGGCTCTGCAAACCTTGAGAAACACCAGTCTCCACCTAACCAACAGCACATTGCTGTGGCTTCTCATCCTATCTAAAAGGAACGCATTTACTGAATTCAGCTGTGGGGCGGAAAAACATCAAGGGGCAAAAAAAAAATTTGTTTTAGGCAGCCACTGCGTGCAACGGCTCCGGCTTTAATAGCTGCACAAGGGCAAGACTGGGGTGAACTAAACACGGCTTTGACAGCTTCAAAGGCTACGTTTACCCAAAATACCAAGAGGGAACTGCAAAAAGCAGAGGAATCAAGTCGGCTGCGGTTAAGATGTGAACAGCTCGATGGTAAGAGCAGCGGGGAGAAGCAGCGCAGCGGGTTTGGTGTGGCCTGAAGCTCCTCCCTGGCACGACCCACCAAGCTGAGCAGAAGCCGCCTGGACGGGGAGACCCGCTGCTCCAGGTGCAAGCCGATGCATGCACACACATTTGGTTCATGAACGCAGCTGTAACTCTGGTTTTAGCAGACACCTGAGCTTTCTTGCTTTCTTTTCTTGGTTTCAAGCTTGCTTGCTTGCTTTTTTTTTTTTGTTTTGTTTTGTTTTTAAAGCTTCTTTTCCTCTCCCTCCTGAAGTCAGAAGGTACATTCAGCAAAGCAGCCCTGAAAGAGCACCAGGGAAGCAAGCCCTGCCATTTCCAGCAGAGCCTACACTTACCAGAAACTGCCCCACGGGCTCACGCAGCCCTCGGGCACACGTCCCGCCTCACACCCAGTTTCTCTTCCGTTGATGCCAGCTGCACTCAGGAGCACAGCCTTCCTTCCCGGTATTTCTGCCCCAGAGCAGCTGCTCGGTGCTCCTTTCACTACTCTGTCCTTTGGAGATCTCGGGCACTGCACAGCACCCCTGCCTGCCGCGGCTCAGCATCTGCCCCCCACCAGCCTCTATCCCTCTCAGCCAGTCGGGCTGGATGAAAAGCCATCCTCTAGAAGCAAATACCAGTCTGCTTTTTTGATTATTTTAATCTATGTGACATTTTTCAAAAAAAAATTAAGCCAGATTTTGATTTTTAAAGAATGCTTTTCATTCTTGAAAACAATCAAAGTCGGTATCAGATGAATTTTGCAATTAGATCAACTCTGCTACAGCTCAGCACGGTCGCTTACACTGAACGAAAAGTTGGTGTTGGAGCAGGTGGTGGGAGGGCTGGGGTCAGGCTGCCCAAAGCACGGTGCTCCCTTCTCAGCAGTGAGACTATTGCTGAGTGCACCGTCCAGTGCTGGTGTTCTCTGTCCCAGCTCGGTCAGAGTAGTTAACAGCTCAATCGTTTAATGGAGAGGAACAGAGTGGAGGGGGGAGGGAGAAAACTAGAAAGCCCTGTTTTCTCCTTTTTTACCCCCTGAATCAAGATTGGGAGCAGCTCGCTTTTCCATGCTGAGGCTGGAGACAGCAGCAATACCACCTTTGTTTAATGAACCTGCTTAGAATGCAAACCATGCTGTTTGCCTTAACTGCCTTTCCTCTTTTACCCATGCAGGACGTTAGAGACAGGAAAAAAAAGCGTTGGGTTATTGTCTTCAGCCTCCCAGCCAGTAGCACCAGCTCTCCCGTCCTGACGAAGGGACTGATGGCTCACCTCTCGCAGGGAAGGATGATGCTGGGCTTCCAAGCACCACAGATCCCAGCAGCTCTAGAGCTCAGCACCGGGCCTGGGAGCTGCCTTCCAGATCAGGGAGTCTGACCGTGTCCCGGTGTGCATTTATTGACAGCAGCCCTGTGCCTAGGGCATGCTGCTTGCATATCCCACGTTCTACTGAGGCTTAAGAAATGAATTCTGCTTTCTGTGGACTTTGAGCATGGGCTGATCTTATGGAAATCAGACCTGTGGAAGTAAAACCTTGACCTCACGTGGCAAACCCCAGTGGAGAAGGATGATAAAGTTGAGCACTGCTAGAGGAAGCAAAGCAGGCATACCCCAGGCCAATCCCAGCTCCCAAAGTGCTGACTGACCCTCTCTGGTGGGCTCACTGGCCAAACAGGTCTGGAGGGACACGCATTGGTCCTGTGTCACAGGTAGCTTGTCTCCTGGATGGGCACCATGGACCCATGTTGCAGCCTCGCATCCCACTTGCCTCTGGCCCCATTTCCTGCTGCTCTTGCCTGCACCCCTCGGATGGATCCTGCAGGGTGCATCCCCTCTCCAGGTCTGGGGCTACTAATGGACCCTGCTACCAGCACCTGCCTCTGCCCACGCTGCTCAGGTGCTGTGGGACTGTACCCATGGGTGAAGACCCTCCTATGCCTAGGCTCCTCTGGGTCCTGGTGTGTCCCAAGACCCTGCTATGCCTAGGGTCCCCTGGGTCCTGGTGTGTCCCTCCTTGCCAGGCAGTGCTGTTCCCCAATATCCACAAACACTCATCTGTAAAACCACCCCCACCACGTGCCGCAGGTGTTGCACCACCTACCAGTAGGGATCTTGGTGTCATCAACAGGCAGGTAGGAATCTGCTTCAATAGAAATCTCATGGTCATAGATATCCCCTGAACCCTGCAAGAGAATGGGAAACACTGGGGTTCCTGCTGTGGCCCTTACACCATTTGAGCAGCCCCAAGCACACTCAGGAAGTCACTGCCCATTGTGGTGCTACAGCTGATCTGGCAGCGCCTGGAGGACCTCCTAGCTGTCTTCCCACCTTGACCCTGGGCACAGGACAAAGGTACCAGCACAGGCAAAAAAAACCTGTATGGGACCTAGGAGCTGTAAATCCTGCAGGGCTGAGACGATCAGTCTGAACTTGTCCCTCACCTAGCACTACCACCCTGCAGATCGACTAGCCCAAACATGCTGGCTGCTGCACACACAGCAGTGGGCAAAGGGGAAGGAAGCAAGCATGGGGAAGTGCAACCCACCCTCCTGGCTCATCTCCTGCAGTGCAGGGAGTTGCGCTCTTCTCCCGCAGCCTCAGGGATGCTGGCAAGGGGACCTGCTGGGCTGTAAGCATCAAAGATGAGCCTGCACGTCACTGTCTAATCTGAGCAGCAATTTCATGCCCGAAGGTCTCCCGTTCCTCTGGAATCGTGCCTGAGTTGCATGCTGTAGGTGCTGATATTACTGTACCACTGGCAGGACAAACGGAGGGTAGACTAGCAAATGCCCAGTCATTACTAGAGCAGCAGCCTGGGCAGACCTCCAGTACAGATGGCTGGGATGTCTCTCACTAACACTTTTAAGGGTCTTTGTCTCACATCCAAGTGTGACCGCACCGTCCCATCCTATTGCTCTGCCCAGCAACCTTTTATTTCCCAGATCCTTTTCCTCCAAGCCCAGTTATAAACAGGATGAGACTAAAATGCAGCTGCAATACAATGCCTGTCTAGTTGTCAGGACCCTGGACTGGTGTGTGGGAGCCCTCTGTGCTGTGCTACTGCTCTGCAAACTTGGCTGGCCACCTCACATCCCCTTTCCATGATGGTTCTCCTCCCCATTTTGACTTGAGTATTTTGGTGCTGTGCTGACTCTGGCTGGCACTGCAGGCCCTGATCTCAGCTGCACCATCCTGTGAGGGTTCAATACATTGTCTCAGAAGCACCACCAGAAGACAGCTAAGACCTGCCACCAGTAGGGCATGCCAGTTCTGCACCTCCTCCGCAATCTTCTGGAGGGACCAGGAGAGACTGAAACTCCCCACTTACACACAAAGGGAGAACTAATATTCACGATGGGATGCCTCTGTTCGTGACACACTGGGATAACAAGTCCTCAGTTGAGGTCCATGTGATTTGGTCCTGTCCCAGCTCGTAGGCTGTATGAAGCCCATGATGCATACAGACAACGCCTGTCGCTGTGTCCCCAGACCAGCATGTTGGTCCCAACAATCCCATGGAAAGCCCAGGGATCATCCCATGGGTGCCCAGCATTTCTTCCCCTGCACAGAGTCCCTCCACAGGGTTCACGTCCCCACACTTACCTGCCCTGCGAGGTTGAAGTACGCATGGTTTGTCAGGCTGATGGGTGTTGTCTTGCTGGTCTGGGCTCGATAGTTGATGGCCAGCTCCCCACCACTGAGTGTGTAGGTCACCCAGACTTTCAGATCACCAGGGTAGCCTTCCTCACCGTCGGGGCTGAGCCGGAAGAAGCAGACACTGTTTGGGAGGACCTGGGAGCTCCAGAGAACCTGCAAGGAGTGTGCTGTTGATGGGACAGTCATGGGAAACATAGTGCCCTTCTCTTCTTCCCTGGGCTGGGCTGAACCCAGGGACAAGAGGTATTCAAGGAATGATGCACTGAAACAAAGGTTTTTTCAATTATCTTTCCTGCTCTTCCCCCTAGAAGAAAAAAAAAAAAAAAAAAAGCCCAAACAATCTTTTTCTCCCTATGAAGGACTACAAAACAATATCCACTTGTTGAAGGAAAAAAAAGGAAGTGGGAGAAAACACAAGCACCAGTTTGCTCTGGCAGGGATCTGTCTCAGCCCATGTTACTCCATGCCTAAGAGGGTCCATGCATTTGATTTTTGCCCTGCAGCTGGACTTATTCCCCCTCCCATGGATCTCCTGGTGTGTAACATCACCTCAATGAGAAGCTGCCCTTCCCTCAGCTCACTCGGGGCTGGCTTCTAGGACAATGTAACCACACACTGAGAGTTCCTGCTCAGGGGCTGGGTTGGGTTAAATAGTACCAGATGTATTGTCAGGTACATCCACACACCAGCGCTGATCCAGAGGACTGGGACCTCTCTGTTTCTTGCCCCTGTCACAGACAAAGGCTCTGCTTGGAGCTGAACCTCCTGGTGAGCGAAGCAAGCCAACGCACTGTAAATTCAGCTGCCCAGACAACTTGTTTGACCCTGGCTGTGGACCTGATGCTAAGCAGATGTCTCAGGCCCTTGCAGGACACATGCGCAATGAGAGGCGAGGAACCCAGCCTCCGGAGCTTTGACTCTAGCTAAGGAATAGCTACTATCTAATCAAAGAGGACAGATCTAGGGGCAGGGGCCAAGTGATGCTTTTCATGTCCTGTGCAGAGATGACAAACTCTGGGCACTTGTCAAAAGCCAGCACTTTTACCAAACATGCCTGGATGCCAAATGTGACAACCAGGCTGCAGAAGAGGTCCTCCTCCACTCAGTGCAGCTCGACTGCAGCTCCCACTACTGGGAGTATATATACTGGGAGTATATATATGAGTATCTATTTCAGTTCTTTGAAGAAAAATCTATTAAAGGCTAGTAGGCATACAGATACCACTATTTTTGAAAGCTAAGAGCGTTATTTTCTGAAGTCCCCCAATTCCCCAGCAGCGTGGTCAGATATTGCCACCATGTAAGGGTGGCTGGAAGCTTCTTTGCCATCAGACTATATGCTGACTGTAGCACTGAGGTCTGCAACATCAGGAAAAAATGACAAGATAGCCAAGACAGTCATAGCCAAGAGCCAGCATGTCTTGGTTTTGTTAGGGCTGACCACAGGCCTCTGCACAGTGACCATTACCTGGCTGGAGGGGACCTTGAGCAGTGCCCCGAGGGCCAGAGGACACAAAGCCCTGTCTGGGACATGTGGCTGCCTTGTCCCCACCCAGTTGGCATGCCTTCATCAAGCAAGGGGAAGAGGCAGGAGAAGACACCACATCCCCCGTCTGCAGAAGACAGCCTGGAAGCCCCGGGTGCAAAGAGGTGCATGTTCTCAGCTCCAGCTCACAGGGGCTCAGGGCACGTAAAGAAACCAAGCTCTCCTCTTTGAGGGTACCACAGCCAAGTCACCCCATTACTCCCTTTTTTCTAGGGCTTCTGAGGAGCAGTTGATCCTGATCTGATGCCAGTTCACACTGTGCTGCCCAGAAGCAAGCTTTTTTCCAAGACACTGTGACTTTTGCCCCTTCAGCCTCAATGTCTTTTCATGAAACATTAGCCCAGGAAAGCAGCTGCCCCAGTACATTCATGTGTGCTCCTCTGGGGAAATGGCAGATCTACTTGATGGTTACAAATGCATTTGATCCAACAAAGCCCAAGGCTTCAGGAAACTAGTGGCTTGTGAGCCTGCTATGCATCAGAAGGGTCATCAGAAAGCCTTTCAAGAGAGGAGGTGCTCTGCTGCTCTTACCACTTGTGCAGAGATGGCATCTAGACTTCAGCAGCAGCTCTTGGGAGAAGACAGAAAGGTTTGAGTGCCCTGGGGCCAGGGAAAGTTTATTTTATCTCAGGAGGTCACAGGAAAGGGCTGGGGAGGGGACACAGTGATGCTGGGGCATTTTGCAGGTCTGATCTAGTCACCTGCTGCTCTGAGTCAGAGAGAGAGCCTGGGGTGGCCGTCAATGGGACGAAAATGGCACTGGAGAGGGAGATGCAATAGCCGCACTGAGCCTGCAGCACCACCCTGCTCCCCCCGTACTCGGGAGTGCTGACAAAAGCAAGCAGCAGTTCTATTCAGCTAATGTAAACCCAGGACCTTGTGACTCTGGGAGGAGCTATGGGCAGGTAACAGTCTTGAAACCACAGGTGCAAACGAATCTGCGTGGATCACTGTTCCCCATGAAACTTTCTTTGGGCACTGGGACAACTCTAGCACCCACTCCAGGGCAGTGCAGCTGGCACCCTGGGAACCTCCACTGTGCATGAGGCTGGGTCCTCACCATGTCCCAACCCAGGCTCTGGGGAGCAGCACCTCACCCCAGGACAACCCTGTCAGCACGGGGCTCACGAGGCCTCAGGGCTGCAGTAACACAGAGGAAGCACAGCAACCCTCTGCGTGGCACCCGAGGGTGACATCAGTGAGCCCTACTAAGCCACCCAGACAACGACAAGCCGATGCAGCACCTCGCAGAGTCTCACTTTCCCCCATTCCTACACTCACAGCACTTTCTGGGACCTGATTCAACTCAATAACCACCAGAAAACCATACAGAGTTGGGAGTGAAGACGTCGCATCCTTTTGCCACAACCCCACGGGCTGTGTGCCGGAGGACACCAGGACCCGCCAGCCTGATTTTCACCTTGTCAAATCCCCTGGCTCCTCCGTGCAGGCTGTTGGGCCCATTGTTGAGAAACAGCTGATACTCATTCCCGTCAACGGTGAACCTCCCGTTTGCAATCCTGTTGGCAACACGCCCCACGACGGCGCCGAAGAAAGGGTGCTTCCTCGTGTAACCTGCCCAGAAAACCAGTGCGCAGTTATAAGCAGAAGAATTGGGACAGGATGGGGGGTCTCCAGGTGTGCTTACAGACCCAGAAGTCTCTCTCTGCTCCCCCCCTGTACTAAACAGGTAACTGCAGTCCCAGGGTTTCACAGGACACACAGCTTGCTAGTCACGCACATCTTTGATTAAAACACCCTGATGGGATCTTGTGCTCTTTGCAGACTTGCAGAAAGGGCCTCTGTCACCACCGGCCAAGGAATGCCACAGAGCCACCCCATTAGAGGGGCACACTGCAGCCTGGAGCCACTAGCGTCACCGCTCCCTGCCCGCCGCTGAGCCCAGGTCAGGCAGCAGGAGCTGTATTTATTCAGCCCATGATTTGGAGGGGACCCCTAGAAGCAAATCATGCAGTGTGGCAATAAACCAGAAAACGCTGGTTAAATTGACTGAATTTTTTTTTTTTTTAAAGAAACAGAATTAGACCCACCTTCCAAAGTGTCAAAGCCTAAGACAACGTCTGAAAACTCCCCATTCCTGCCTTTCGTCTCCAGCGTGGTGATTATGCACCCCAAGGACAGGATCTCCACTTTCACGCTGTCCGACTTTAAGATGAACTTTTCCACCACTTCTTCTCCTTCCTCCTGGGGCATGTGCCCAAACACCTCTCTCCTCACTTCTGTCATGGCTCCCCAGAACCTGGCCCCGGCTGTGGCTCTGCCAGGGAAGGACCCTCAGGAGGAAGCAATGGTGTCCGGGAGCAGAGCAAACACCGCTCTAGAGAGCAGCCATAAAAATCACATGATGGCCTTCCAGCGCTGGGAGGAGTTCCGCCGGCTGCTCCCGCCACCCCAGCTCAGCGGGCAGCGCCTCAGCAAGCGGCAGAGCGGCCGCAGAGGGATGTGGTGGAGTGCCGAGAGCTGCAGAGGCCTTTTGCCTGACACGCACCCTTTCACGGGACATGGAGCTGGGTAATCACTGATTAACAGGGGAGTGGCCTTCTGGATCTGGTCAGCCAGAGGCGGCGGAGGAGAGAGGGAAGGAAGCCAAGAAGAGGGAGCGAGGCTGCGCGTGCTCAGGCTTGTGCTGCCGCCAGCCTGCGTGTTCGGGCTTTTGGAGGACAGAGCATCATCACCACCAGCAGTTCACCCCCACCTTTACTACACTGACACAGCTTTCAGGGCCCCTGCAAAGTCCAACATGACAAAATGCTGTCTGCTCCCTTTACATCCTCCCTTCTCAGCCCCTCCACAAGAGGCACAAGGCAAGTCCAGTGCCTGCTGATGGAGCTGTAAGCTGGGCTCAGGGCATTTGCTGGCCCGGTGTTATTCTCAAAGTCATGTTCATGCGGCCCTGACCCAGACTCTATTAAAAATTATAACCTTTGAAATGCTACTTCTCCTGCCTGTCTCAGGTCTTTGCAGTCTGCGGGAAAACCCTAGCAACATTTAAGTAATGTGTGTGCACAGTTTCGACATCTCTCAGCAAAGCTCCAGTGCAAGGTGAAAGAACTTCACTACAATTTGGTAAAAGAACTTCACTACAATTTTATATTGTTACATTTTTATGAGGGCCTATTTTCAGGATTTGTTCAAAAACCCAATAATTCCAAGAACCGCCACCAAAAAACCTTAATCAATCAACCAGTGGTTGTTAAATATTCATTTCCAGCACAGCAATCCCCTTTAGACAAGACAAACTACGGATTCTAAGCTGACACAGAAACACAACCTCCCACCCGTGGCTGAGCAGAGGTTGTTTTGAAACCTGCAGCTCTTTGTCAACGCTGGCCTAGTGTGCAGTGTCACACAGGCTGCTCCTGCATTTCCTTCTGCACCTTCAGAACTAGTGCTCTCCTTCTGAAAACAACGTTGTGAGCAAATGTGCTCATCGGTACCACCTCCCCTTTGGAATGGGGCAGGGAGCAGCACAGACTTGGTTGGGAGCAAGGAAGCCTGCCGGCAGGTGGAAGAGAGGGCAGCCATGGTTATAACTGATTCATGAAGTGTTCTCCATGGCAAAGCGTTCCCAGAAGCTCACTCCTTAGCACCTCGGCTCATTCAACACCTCTCATGTAATGTGCTTCTCCAGACATGGGAAGCATTTCTGCTTCGCAAAGAGAGGATTTCATTACGGTGTGGTTTTTTAACATGGCAGGAGCTGTCATTTTGATTTACTTCTCTGATTCACACCAGAGAAGGTCCAGGTCCAACTCATTGTCTGATATAATAGTCATGCGCACTCCTTCATTTTCTCACGTACTTTCACAGACCCAAGGTCACTTGAGCCCCAGTGACATCTAAGACTGTGCAGACAGGTGCAAAAGCGATACTACAGACAAATCTGTTCATGAACCATCCACCCAATTTTCAAGCTGACAGATAAACCAGAACAGAAAACAACTTGTACAAGACTGAATCTTGCACACAACAGTAAGGGCAGTGGAGCAATGTCAGCTTCAGAATTTGAGCAAGGTGTTTCATCACCTAGAGGATTTCTCATAGCTTGCCTTTGCATGTGTCCTTCCGGGCTACCTCTGGCAAATGGGGCAGAGTCGTGGTTTTTAACCCAGAGGCAACACATACCACACAGCCACTCGGTCACCCTCCCTCACCCCCGGGGAATGGGGGAGAGAATTGAAGGTGTAAAGGGAAAGGAGACTCATGGGTTGAGATAAGAACAATTTAATAACTAAAATACAATAAAACTGAAAATAATAATAATGATAATAGAAATAATACACAAATATCCAAATGAGTGATACACAGTGCAATTTCTCACCATCTTGTTCTTGGTTAATGATCCTGGCACAGAGAGAGTCCTGAAACTGCAGTTCTGGAAAAGAGAAAAGAACCCAAGAGCCCAAGAGAGAGCTTCCAGACAGATCCTCACCTAATCTACTGGGCATGATGTGCATGATATGGAATAGACCGTTGGCCCATTTGGGCCTCAATTCTAACTTAAGGTCGAATCCTAGGCCAGTAGTTGTGGGCTATGCTCCTTCCTAGCTTCGTGTGCACCTGCACGCTAGCAAAGCATGAGAAGCTGGAAAGGCCTTCGCTGTCCTGGCAACAACTCAAAACATCAGAATGTTTTGAGCCTCACAGCCTCATGCTAGCTACCATGAAGAAAATTAACTCTGTCTCAGCTGAAACCAGGACAGGGAGGGAGAGAAGGGGAAGAGGCAGGAGACAAGCGAGTCATGTTCAGCATCTCACTACACTGGATTTACTTTTCAGTCATTCCTATTTTTAAGGGAGAATTTGTTTCAGGCCTTATTCCCTGTGGCACTGAGTTCTGCTTCCAGTGAGGGTGTGATGGGTTAGCCCTTG